>NC_056730.1:51581217-51646940 GCF_019279795.1 Protopterus annectens | reverse complement strand
AAAAAACCTTTTGTAAATACTGTTTTATATTTTTAATAAAATTTGGGTAAACCTTTAAAAAACCTTTTCCCCGTAAAATTTCTGTTTTTAAATTTTTGAGAAAATTTGGGTAAACCTTTAAAAAACCTTTTCCCCGTAAAATTTCTGTTGTTTTATTTTTAAAAAAAATTTGGGTACAACCTTGATAAAACCTTTCCCAGTACACATCCCTATGTGTGATGTTATATCTGTTCTACTATGAAATATTGAAAGATACAACCTTGATAAAACCTTTCCCAGTACACATCCCTACGTGTGATGTTATATCTGTTCTACTATGAAATATTGAAAGATACAACCTTGATAAAACCTTTCCCAGTACACATCCCTACGTGTGATGTTATATCTGTTCTACTATGAAATATTGAAAGATACAACCTTGATAAAACCTTTCCCAGTACACACCCCTACGTGTGATATTATATCTGTTCTACTATGAAATATTGAAAGATACAACCTTGATAAAGCCTTTCCCAGTACACACCCCTACGTGTGATGTTATATCTCTTCTACTATGAAATATTGAAAGATACAACCTTGATAAAACCTTTCCCAGTACACATCCCTACGTGTGATGTTATATCTGTTCTACTATGAAATATTGAAAGATACAACCTTGATAAAACCTTTCCCAGTACACATCCCTATGTGTGATGTTATATCTGTTCTGCTATGAAATATTGAAAGATACAACCTTGATAAAATCTTTCCCAGTACACACCCCTACGTGTGATGTTATATCTGTTCTACTATGAAATATTGAAAGATACAACCTTGATAAAGCCTTTCCCAGTACAATCCCTACGTGTGATGTTATATCTGTTCTACTATGAAATATTGAAAGATACAACCTTGATAAAACCTTTCCCAGTACACATCCCTACGTGTGATGTTATATCTGTTCTACTATGAAATATTGAAAGATACAACCTTGATAAAACCTTTCCCAGTACAATCCCTACGTGTGATGTTATATCTGTTCTACTATGAAATATTGAAAGATACAACCTTGATAAAACCTTTCCCAGTACAATCCCTACGTGTGATGTTATATCTGTTCTACTATGAAATATTGAAAGATACAACCTTGATAAAACCTTTCCCAGTACACACCCCTACGTGTGATGTTATATCTGTTCTACTATGAAATATTGAAAGATACAACCTTGATAAAACCTTTCCCAGTACACACCCCTACGTGTGATGTTATATCTGTTCTACTATGAAATATTGAAAGATACAACCTTGATAAAACCTTTCCCAGTACACATCCCTATGTGTGATGTTATATCTGCTCTACTATGAAATATTGAAAGATACAACCTTGATAAAACCTTTCCCAGTACACACCCCTACGTGTGATGTTATATCTGTTCTACTATGAAATATTGAAAGATACAACCTTGATAAAACCTTTCCCAGTACACATCCCTACGTGTGATGTTATATCTGCTCTACTATGAAATATTGAAAGATACAACCTTGATAAAACCTTTCCCAGTACACATCCCTACGTGTGATGTTATATCTGCTCTACTATGAAATATTGAAAGATACAACCTTGATAAAACCTTTCCCAGTACACATCCCTACGTGTGATGTTATATCTGTTCTACTGTGAAATATTGAAAGATACAACCTTGATAAAACCTTTCCCAGTACACATCCCTATGTGTGATGTTATATCTGTTCTACTATGAAATATTGAAAGATACAACCTTGATAAAACCTTTCACAGTACACACCCCTACGTGTGATGTTATATCTGCTCTACTATGAAATATTGAAAGATACAACCTTGATAAAACCTTTCCCAGTACACACCCCTACGTGTGATGTTATATCTGTTCTACTATGAAATATTGAAAGATACAACCTTGATAAAGCCTTTCCCAGTACACATCCCTATGTGTGATGTTATATCTGCTCTACTATGAAATATTGAAAGATACAACCTTGATAAAACCTTTCCCAGTACACATCCCTATGTGTGATGTTATATCTGCTCTACTATGAAATATTGAAAGATACAACCTTGATAAAACCTTTCCCAGTACACATCCCTACGTGTGATGTTATATCTGCTCTACTATGAAATATTGAAAGATACAACCTTGATAAAACCTTTCCCAGTACACATCCCTACGTGTGATGTTATATCTGTTCTACTGTGAAATATTGAAAGATACAACCTTGATAAAACCTTTCCCAGTACACATCCCTACGTGTGATGTTATATCTGTTCTACTGTGAAATATTGAAAGATACAACCTTGATAAAACCTTTCCCAGTACACATCCCTACGTGTGATGTTATATCTGCTCTACTATGAAATATTGAAAGATACAACCTTGATAAAACCTTTCCCAGTACACAACCCTACGTGTGATGTTATATCTGTTCTACTATGAAATATTGAAAGATACAACCTTGATAAAACCTTTCCCAGTACACATCCCTACGTGTGATGTTATATCTGTTCTACTATGAAATATTGAAAGATACAACCTTGATAAAACCTTTCCCAGTACACAACCCTATGTGTGATGTTATATCTGTTCTACTATGAAATATTGAAAGATACAACCTTGATAAAACCTTTCCCAGTACACATCCCTACGTGTGATGTTATATCTGTTCTACTATGAAATATTGAAAGATACAACCTTGATAAAACCTTTCCCAGTACACATCCCTATGTGTGATGTTATATCTGCTCTACTATGAAATATTGAAAGATACAACCTTGATAAAACCTTTCCCAGTACACATCCCTATGTGTGATGTTATATCTGCTCTACTATGAAATATTGAAAGATACAACCTTGATAAAACCTTTCCCAGTACACATCCCTATGTGTGATTTTATATTTGTTCTACTATGAAATATTGAAAGATACAACCTTGATAAAACCTTTCCCAGTACACATCCCTACGTGTGATGTTATATCTGTTCTACTATGAAATATTGAAAGATACAACCTTGATAAAACCTTTGTCAGTACACATCCCTATGTGTGATGTTATATCTGTTCTACTATGAAATATTGAAAGATACAACCTTGATAAAACCTTTCCCAGTACACATCCCTATGTGTGATGTTATATCTGTTCTACTATGAAATATTGAAAGATACAACCTTGATAAAACCTTTCCCAGTACACATCCCTATGTGTGATGTTATATCTGTTCTACTATGAAATATTGAAAGATACAACCTTGATAAAACCTTTCCCAGTACACATCCCTATGTGTGATGTTATATCTGTTCTACTATGAAATATTGAAAGATACAACCTTGATAAAACCTTTCCCAGTACTCATCCCTATGTGTGATGTTATATCTGTTCTACTATGAAATATTGAAAGATATAACCCTGATAAAACCTTTCCCAGTACACATCCCTACGTGTGATGTTATATCTGCTCTACTATGAAATATTGAAAGATACAACCTTGATAAAACCTTTCCCAGTACACATCCCTATGTGTGATGTTATATCTGTTCTACTATGAAATATTGAAAGATACAACCTTGATAAAACCTTTCCCAGTACACATCCCTATGTGTGATGTTATATCTGTTCTACTATGAAATATTGAAAGATACAAACTTGATCTTCTGAAATGGGGAAAAATAATGCCCAAGAAACAGATGGGTGAAATAATCAATTTTAAGCGTTTTTGTAGGGGGAAAACCCCGCCCCACCACTGAACTTGTACATGCCCACTCCATGTCTGCATCAACTCGAAGAGGGAAGAAGAAATGTCCCTAACGAAATAAATGATTGTCAGTCTACACGTAGAAATCGCCCTGGCGATAATTTCCTATGGGAAACAGCTGTTGTGTTTCTGGCTCTTGTTTTTTTTTTCCTGCAAGCAAATGAAGTTTCAGGAATTTCATCTCAATCAACTGTAGAGAAGCCATTCTATTTTTATGTAGTGTTCTCTTGCCTTCAGGATTCCATTGTCAGAAACAGTTTGCAGTTTTTAGTTTGTGAGGTTTAATAAAGTGTGTTTCTTTCCACTGCCTGTCTTCTGAAGCAAGAATCTGAAATGCTGTCATCAGCTCTGAAATGCTGTCATCAGCTCTGAAATGTTTCTGCTTTTTTTATGGCCAGTTTGCTTTACATTTCTTTTATAATATTTTTAAGGCTGTACTATAATCTAAGACGCATCTTAATGCGTGGCTGATGCCAGAGAAAGACCTTGAATCCTAGTAGATCTGTTTGTTAACCAAATGAACTGAAATAAAATAGAAAACAAGTCATAGCTAAATTTAATTCTTTTAAAAATAGCAGCTATTGCGTTGAATAAATCAATCATAGCCACCTTCTCCTGATTTTTACATGAGTTTCTGCATTATCTTGTAATTCCCAGTTTAAAACCATCAGCAAACTCAGCCAGAAAACACCTAAAGGCTCTATCAGGCAGTATTGCTTGAGAGACATAACTGTGAGATATTACTGTGTTGCAAACATAAGCTTTATTCCATATGGTTCAGGCTTCTGTAGCAGGAAAATAGAAATGTAATACAGATGTAGAATCGCCACCTTTTCAGATGTTCCTGACAGCATTACTCTGACTGAATATTAGGAGCTTAAGGCAGAATACATTCATCTATCAACATCATTCAGCAGTGTCAAGCAGATGGTAAAACGAAAGCTATTTATTTTTAAATAGCACCAGCCAATATTGCTTTATTTGGTGATTATACCAGTTTTCTTATATTATCATTTCAGGTAAATAAAAAAAGTCTTATTATTCTTCAGTTTCCTAAACCTTTGTAACAAATTACAGTCTAAATACAACCACTTTGATAATTCATCAGAATGTGTCTGGTTTTAGGCTATGTAATGTACATTGTACTCGCTTATATACTTGCTTTTTTTAAGGTGTCACTGCATGATGGATAGTGCTTTGCTTAAATATATGTGCATATTTTTTAATGCTTCTGCTTTTATTCATTGTCTGTGCTTAACATCTATCATATTAAGTATGCATTATATAATAAATACAGAAAGACAGTACTGCTTGCTGCAGTAAATAATTATGTATGCTGACCATTTGAATTCAAGAAGTTCAGGAAGTAATACTTGCATATAATACTTTAAATATTTACTCTGTGTGTGTGTGTGTGTGTGTGTGTGTGTGTGTGTGTGTGTGTGTGTGTGTGTGTGTGTGTGTGTGTGTATGTGTGTATGTCCCCGTGCATGTGAGCATTAAGAAAACCATAGGCAATTATCTTTAATGTTGCCTTTTCTGTTTGTAGCAGATCTCCTTGCAAAGGAAGAAGCAAAAATCTAACCTACACTTCACACTCTGACCCCACCTTGCAATGACATCATACATTGTGACCTTCACGTATGCCCTTGCTGAAACAGTGAATGCTGAAAGGATAATGTCATATTCTTCATCCTGAAGGAATAATCTGCCCTCTTAGTGCAGAAAAGCAATCCACAGAGAGCAGTCCTGCATTGACTTAGCTCTACACCAGAACGGGGTAACTGACTTAAACTATTGATACTGTTTGCTTCTCAGACCAATATTTTTAATATCTTTATTTCTAAGCATGATTCCTAACAAAGATTATAATTCAATTGCGTCTGATGGTGTACAGAAAGGTGTATTGCTCAGTAATATTGAAGCATTTATACATTACAACTGAGAGTCAGAAGTAAGTAAGATTAGATATGAAGCATATGAAGCAGTGAACAGTTAATGTATGATATACAATTGTACAGATATATTATTAGTTTCAAACATTTGTTCTTATTAGTAATAAAAATATATACTTTAAAAACTGTATTCCCTTCTGCTTGACCCATTAATAGTATGTGCAAGCTGTCATAAACAAATCCATTTTCTTACTCTCAGAATATTGAGTCTCATTTCTTTTTATGTAGTTTATATACGAAATGCAGGATTATTGATTAGTTTCATAGGTGAATACTAGGCTAACGACCAGGTGTGACCTTAAAAGCCTAGCCATATAACCCAAATGTGACCAACAAAATTGATTTGTATTGGGGATGGTTTACTAATGCCTCTTTTCATCAAGACATAGGCACCAGACCAGGGGTTAATCTTTGATTAACCATCCATTGGTCCATGTTCCACTTAAATAGGGATAGGGAGGAACTCTGCTTCATGTGGATGGTAGCCTGTTCCAGAGAATGGGAATTCCCTGAGAAATATAACTGTTCCTCTAACGTGTCATGCTAGGGATAAGGACTTTTTCCATTATCACCAAGTCTGAGTGACCTGGAGTTAGTATACATGGAGTTGAAATGGTGTGGTGAGATATAAAAGGGGCTCATCCTCATAAACACTCATTTGGTTGACTATTCTGGAAATAGAGTATTTCCTTTTGCTGCAGTGAAACAGAGAAAGAAAGTGGCCTTTTATGGTTATTAGATCACCAGGAACATTATCATGAGGATTCATTAATGGCATGTATATATTATGTATTATGTATATATTATGCTGAAGCTAATACAACTGATCATGTTAATCAAATATGCAAGAAACTAAGGCACATGACATGATGGGCAGCCTCACCTTGAGTGCACAAAATAGGCTAGAGGCCACATGGAGGTAAGGAAGTTCATGGCTTTTGTTTGTTTTGTAAACAAAAAGGTATGCCTGAGGAACCATGGAGAATTCACGATAAACCAGAGATGTAGAAGCATATCTGTGCAGTTCACAACATCAGGTAAATCAG
This sequence comes from Protopterus annectens, assembly GCF_019279795.1. Lineage (NCBI taxonomy): Eukaryota > Metazoa > Chordata > Ceratodontiformes > Protopteridae > Protopterus > Protopterus annectens. The sequence continues at coordinate 51,640,176 of NC_056730.1, read as the reverse complement.
GATTACATGAGCAAGAAAAAACTTAGCAACAGGTAAACAATGAAGGTTGATAACACTGTACAGTGCATATAAGTGAATTCATGGACATTTGGAACATCACTGGCATTGTCATTTATGATAACAAACAGTCATTAAATGTCCAGGGGGAAAATAAAACATTGTAGGAAAATATAGTAATGTAAGTTTTTGAACTCCACATGGGCACATCTCTACAACTCCCAATGCAGGAATACTGGAAACACTCATAAATGTGTGAACAAATGCACACATTCAGGGAAAAGTTGTGCACCCCATTCCTATACATTGTGAAAGTGGATACAATAACAGCTGTGGCAGTAACATACATGTTGTGAAGGGTAGGAAGTGAAACACAGAAAAGATCAATCATTAGTGGCTGCAGTCCTCCAAGATATGCTACAGGAACAAAAATGTCAGGTGGAGCAACAAATAACTTCTTATGATGCATAAATTAGAGAAGCTGGGTAACTCATAAGGGGTGATATTTACACACGGCAGATGTCGGACATGTCATTAAACCTTCACTTTGATATAACTCTTGCCAGTAAACATTCATGTTCAGATGTAAATATGTCTTATGAATGAACATGGGCATGGATAAAAGTGAGCAAAGAACACCTCTGAAAGGATTATATCCAAGGTGAATTAATGAAAACATTTCTGTGCATTAAGTCAGGATTGCCTAGCAGTACACAGAACAAGCAGGAAATGACTGATTTCAAGAAATGGCTAAGTTTCTGGTATCATTCTAACGGGATCTAGTATCTGTCTGCCTGGGATGACCTGATTGACAGACCGCAATGCTTTGCCAGAGATGGCCTGCATCTGTCATCCTTGGGCTTCCGGATACTGGTCAAGCCTTTTTTAGGCGGTGTTTCAAAGGCCAAATTACCACCATAACAGCTACAAACAAATGCAATCTGAGGGTGATGCTGCTCAACGCTAGAAGTCTAAATCTAAAAATGCACTCGCTCGAAGCACTCCTTAAAATGGAGAACATCAACATTTGTGCTGTAACAAATCTGGTTCAAGGCAGCAGAAAGCACCCCAGCACTACCAGGCTATAACTAATTGCACACCTTTCATACACCAATGCACTGTACGAACACGTACAGAAATGCATGGATCTTGCCATACCCAATAGAACCAAAATGCTCTCTTCCAAAAAAAGGAAGCCAATCTTGTGGTTTCCTGGCTCCAAAGGTGGTGGTGTTTCCATATTCATAAAGGATGCACACACCTCCACACTGGTAGCCCAACATAAGGCATCGGAAATACTTCAGGTGCAGCTAAGATTGGGTAAGACAGTGATTCAGGTCATAGCATCCTATAGATCCCTAACCATGTCCCAAGACTCACACTCCATCTTCCTAAGCACCCTGGAGAATATTAGGGTCCAACCTGACACTCTCATACTGGGTGACTTCAACTACCCCTCCATTAACTGGGAAAACTACTCATGTACCAATGCACTTGCCCAATGTTTCCTGGAATTCATTAATTCCAGTGCCCTAGACCAGGTCATTCTTACCCCCACTAGAGGTAGCAACATCCTTGACCTGGTCATTACTAAAATGGGCGACCGCTGCTCTACACCGATAGTAAACTCCTCCCTGGTTAGATCTGACTACAAATTAATCACCTTGGAAATCCACATCCCTCCCATTCCCCCTCCCCCACAAAGGGAACCACCATGAAAAATGTCTCCAATGATAACTTTGGGCTCCTAAAAACAGAGATGGATAACTTCACAGCACCCATACAAATGGAGAATAGTTGCATGTCCACCGAATCATACACCAATGCACTGTACGAACAAGTACATAAATGCATGGATCTCGCCATACCCAATAGAACCAAGATGCTCTCTTCCAAAAAAAGGAAGCCAATCTGGTGGTCTTCTGCCATAAACAACTCTACAACAGAAGGAGGAAACTAATTCGCAATAAGGTAAAGTCCAAATGAAATATGAAAACAGAATTGCAGCAGATAGTAAAGACGACCACAAGGCCTTCTACAGTTATGTAAAGAATCTCCACGGCAATACCCAGATTTGGTCTGAGCTACTGCACAATGGTACCTCCTATACCGACCCAACAAATATTTCCAATATACTGGCTGACAGATTCAGTGCCAATTTTAACCCTCCCCCCAGAGGACCAATCACAATACCAGTAGATTGCCAGGCACCCAGTATTACTGCTGCACAGGTTAAAACAGCACTGTCCAAGGCCAAGAATACATCTTCTATGGGACCTGACAATATCCTTGGCTGTGTTCTACATGAACTACAGAGTGAACTAGCACCTCATCTGTGTGCCCTTTTCAATCACAACCTCACCTTGGGCTTTGTCCCTACCAAATGGCGCACTGCTACAGTCATCCCTCTCCACAAAGGAGGAGACACTACAGACCCTGGGAACTATCACCCCATTAGCCTGATGAGTCTGATATGCAAAGCTATGGAATGCATCATCATGGATCTAATAAACAAGGATTTAGGGAATCTCCAATCTCTGGATCCCACACAGTTTGTTTTTTGTGAAGAGTAGATCATGCCTCCTCAGCTTGGTTGACTTCTTTGAGTCAGTCACAAGAGCTGTGGTTGAAGGCAAGGTGGTTCATACAGCCTGCTTTGATCTGGCCAAGGCCTTTGATACCATTCCCCACTCAGGAATCATAGAAAAACTCACTAAGCTGGACATCAACCTCTATATTACTAGGTGGGTTGCAAACTGGCTCACAGATAGAACCCACAGTGGGAAAGTAGCTGACTCCAAGTCACACTGCCAACCAGTCATGAGTGGAGTCCCACAGGGTTCTGTCCTGGGTCCTCTCCTGTTTGGTATCTACTTCTCTGAAGTCCAGGCAAACACAAAGGGACTCTGGCTGACAAGAGTTCACAAAGGATTGCAAGTTGGGAGCTATTATTAACTCCCAAAGTGATGTTGACATCCTACAGAATGGCCTCACTGAAACAAACGACTGGTATCAGAACCATGGCCTTAAGCTCAATGCCAACAAAATGTGTCATCATCCCCTTTGGGAAAAACCCGGTTCCCATGAATTACTACACCAATGGTAGTCCACTGAACACAGAAGGCATTATAGGAGATCTGGGAACACAGGTTGACAGCAACCTCTCTTTTAACTGTCACATTGCCACTGTGGTCAGAAAGTCGTTCTATGTGGCACATCTCATTACTAAGGGCTTTGCATCTAGGAAGAAACAGGTCATTGTGTCCCTCTACTCTTCCCTCTTTAGGCCAATCATCGAGTACAATGCCCTGTTTGGCATGTACCTCACTAGACACCTGCAACAACTGGAGAGGCCGCAAAAGTACCTTACGAAGAAGATCCCAGGCCTTAAACACTTGTCCTATATGGACAGACTGAAAAATGTCCAACTATTCTCTGTCTCATATCACCTACTTAGAGGTGATCTCTGCTTGACTTTCAATGCCATGTCTGACCCAGCTCTGTTAGAAATGCTACATCTAAAGAAATCCCAATCCCTCCTCACCACATGCTACAGAGACCTCAACCTAATTACCACAATCAACAGAATGTGCTGAAGGGTTAGGTTCATAACCCAGAGACTGCCCATGCTATGGAATAGACTTCCCATACACGTCAAACAGAGTACCTCACTAGCCCTCTTCAAGAGAAATCTTGAGTGGATGGGAAATAGAAAATTCACCCCAGGGATCACTCCAGTGACTCTATTTGACAGAGGCACTGGGAAATAAGGTTGGGTGGCACTATGCCATGGTACTCCTATGGGCTAGGCTTGTAAAGGCTCTAGGGCCATTAGCCTAGTACACACCTATGAGCCTATGAACCTATACTGTTTCAGTGTATACCAGATAGGACTGAAAAGTCAGTCTACCCAAGTCATAACTGCATATGTATCTTAGCTAATACACTGCCACACAAAAAATTGTTGCAACACTATTGACAAAATACACATTTGAAGAGTGAAAAGGACTAGCGTGTTGGGCATTGTGCCACAAACAACAGTGATCAGATCACAATACTGAAATGGATCACAGCACTCAAAATATCTCAAAGACAGTTGGAACATGAAATCAGGGTTACAGTGAACCATGGAAGTTACAAAGTTAAGATAAAAAATTTGCAGGTAGGCATATATTACTGTTGTCATCTATGCATTGTCTCTAGCATGTATTGTGTGGTAGTCAGCAGAGCCATGCTTCTGCGAGCAAATTCTCAACAGTTTTTGCCACAGGACAACAAATGACAATTACTTGTCCTCACCTTTTATTAGAGATGCTGCTTTGAGCTAATAGGCACATAAAGATTATGCAAAACATACATCATTAAACTTGGCATGCTTATAAGGACATACAGCACTTAGGCAATGAAAGTTACACACCAGTGAAAAAACAATGAAATGTCACACAACGCACCTGTTGAGTAAGGCATTCTAGTATCTTACCACTGTCCTCTTGTTTTGTTTTATTTTACACACTCATACAAGGTAGAAAATGTTGGATATGAATACATTCACATGTATTTCACAGCTGTAGACATTGGCAATAGCTGTGGATACCACAATAGAACTGATAACACAAATATCAGAAGGCACACAGTTGCAGGGATAACCAGTGCATTTAGTATGAATACATATGGGCTCCCTTAAAATGCAGTCTACCAACCAGGGGATCAAAACCATGCATCTATGAAAGTGTGCCACTAAGTAGGATTGTACACATAAGCATCTATTGAGTAAGCCATTCCTGCCTGTTACCACTTGATTTTGATCACAGTAATACAAGCTACACTCTGACAGATTCAAGCACCTGCCTATCTAAGACAGAATCAATCAGAATTGTGCACTAACTGATAATATCACAGCTGTCAGAAAGCACACATTTGAAGGGATAACTTAACCATTGTGTTGGAATGTCAAAAGGTAGTATAACATTTGAGGGAGCAAAACCCTCTTCCTATATAAATGTACCCCATAAGTAGAATTGTACAAAATCATATGTGATAAGTAAGCCAGTCCTACCTGTTACCAGTTGCTTTTTCTACACAGTCATATGAGTTACAGACTGCAGGATTCAAACTGTGTATGTAACACATTTTGTTTCCATGATGTACACCACCAGCTGATGCCACAGATCAGAAAGCACACAGTTGAAGTGTCAACTTGACCAGTGTGTTTTAATACATATGGCCTCCCTGAAAACAGACTGCAACAACTGATGGATCACAGTCTTTTCCCTGCGGAACTGTTAGCATTAAGTGGAATTATCATATGTGAAGGTGGCCAATTCTGCCTGTTATTAGCTGCAAATATACATCATAATAGTTATACTCTGTCAGATTCGGGCTCCTCTCTACCTGACTTCACAATCTTTACAATTGTGCACTAACTGGTGATGCGACAGTGGAAGTCATTAAACTGGTTAGAAAACAACTATTCTAAGGGATATCTTGAGCAGGTTGTTCACTGCATATGGGCTCCTTTAAAGACAGAATAACAGCTGCAGGATTAAAACCCTTCACCTGTATTAATGTTACATACCACATCTCTTGTAATGCAATCCTGCCATTTGCTATTTTGCTTATACACTCATATAAGATCACATTGCTGGATTTGAGCCCCTACCTATCTAAATCTATATTATCTAAAGCTATGAATTAATCTCTGATGCCACAGAAAAAATCATATCATAGTTGTCAGAAAGTACACAATAGAAGGGAAAACTTTAGTAGGATGTTGGGATGCATACGGCTTTCCTAAAAATGGGGTTTGAGGGATCAAAATCCTATAGCCATGTAAATATTACTAGTAGGTTAAATGAGCCACATCACATCTGTTAAGTAAGCCAGTACTGCCTGTTACTGTTTTCATACACTCATATACTAGGAATTCATTGCTGGATTCAAGCATGTGCTTATCTACGTCTGCACTCACTAGACCTGTGCATGGGCTGCTGACATCACTAAAGAAACCATATCACTGTTATCAGAAAGTACACAGTTAAAAGGATGACTTGAGCATTGCATTTGAATGCATATGCCTTCACTAAAAGAGAGTGCAACATTTTGGGAACCCACTCCCTGTGTAAATATCACCACTAAATTGAACTGCAAACTCCAGATTTGTAGAATAAACAAGCCCTGCCTGTTACTATATTCTCACAAACTCATAATAGCTAAACACTGCTGGATTTGAACACCTGACTATTTAAGTCTGCATTCTTTAAAGCTGTGCACTAACCACAGAAGCCACGGAAAAAGTTCACCTTACAAGTGTCAGCACATAGTTGAAGGGAGAAAGACAGATGTATGGGGGAATGGGTAGTGGCCATTCCTCACAGACACAGTCAATGTGTGGATTGAACGTCACATTATCCTGTGTTAATCAAACATCCCATCAGAAGTACATTAAATCACCAAGCTTGTTATACTTATAATAGTAACTTTCGTCTCATACTGATATTACTATTGCTTTCTGTTGTGCAGTGTGGCTAAGATTATTATCACAAGCAGTGCCATATGAATGTGGCCGTACACAAATTATGATCATTTGCTTTTCCATAGGACATGAAGTATCATTTACAGTTAGTTAATATTGCTGGTAATGCCAAGCATCTTGCAACAGTTGAAGCAGCAAAAGTAACTTATTGCAATATTCACGTGTTATGTTCATGTCTGTTAAGTAATGCATTATTTACTTCATATGAATTGACATGCTAGGGAATGAGATATATATGTATATGACTGATGCTACATACACATTACTGGAGTGGAAGTCATGAGAGCCTAATGGATATGATCCACACAAATGCTGCTACAGGTGAAATCACCAATTGACTTAGACTGTCAAGTGTCTGACAAGTCACGGGTAAAGGAATTGTATAGAGAAGCAATCACAAAGATGATGTTAGAGTTATTCAGTGGCAAGATGTTGAGTGTTAGTAACAGCTTTCACTCAGTGGATTCCCACCTATGCATTCCTGACTGCTTATCAGCAGATCAATGTGGAATTTATTATTGCAAACAAGTCTTGTGTTTATGTGACCATCACTGAAATCTCGGTGTTATGTGTATGCAATATGCAGAATGAAAAGAAGGCAATCCACCTTCTGACAAATGAGTTTTAGGGTTGGAGGTTGGTATAATGGTTAAAGTGTTTACCTCACAGTCACAAGGTACAGGGGGTACTTTGGGATGGGGGCTGGTTTAATGGATAAGGCGGTTACTTCATAGACAAGACATACAGGATTTGATTTTCACTAAGGGAAATTGGCTAGGCTTAAAATGGTCCACAAAGACAGCTAGCCTGATAATTACCTATGAACCTATACATGCGGCTGATATTATTACTGTACTTATCAATGCCAGTGTGCAATATGTTTGTAAATGTATGAGTTTAATGGAACACACTGTGACAATGGGAAGGAACATGTGAGAAGATCTCACCCTTAGTTGCATACTGCATTGCGCTGAGTGCATTGGACTGTGCTTGTCATAGCATGCATATATTGACCCAATAAAGTATATAAAAGTAACAGATTCCATTGACATCACTTTCATCCCAGAATTGCTTAATGAAGCAAACTGGTGCCAAGTTTATTTGGGTGTCCAATGGCAAAGTATTATCACATGCATAAATTATTTTTTTGAGTTTTTGCCTAATATCAACAACTAGCCATAGGCTTTGCTGCTTGATGCCAAGCATTGTGCAAATGTTGAGGACAAAAACAGAGATTTCTGTTTATAGGCCATTTCTGTCCATGAGTGTGATATGGAAATCTATTTTCTGACCAGATTAAAGGTGAGAAATGGGGTTAATGGAAAGAGGTATACATTGGGAGAAAGCAGAAGGTAGGTCACTGGGGGAGTAATGAAAGAATGAGTAGGATGGTGGTGGGAGATTATCATAGCTATAAGTTCAGAGGTAAGTACTAGGCAATCAGTCTGCAGATGAATTTGGAGCCTAGCCAAAAACCCTACTTAAAATTTTCCTCTAGCATCAAAGAGGGTGAGACAAAATAAACTGGGGGAGAATTTAAATTTTCCCATTAAATTATATAGGTTTACCATAAAGGTAACAAGGGTGCTACACTGCTTAACATATAGTGGAAGTTTGTTCCACAGGTGAAGGATACACTGGGATATGAATCTGTCATGCTAACCTGTCTTATCTATCTACTGATGAAGGGTAGTGCCATTCATTTATTATTTGATGTAACATTAGTTCTCCATAGGAATATGAGAGCAAGTAGGGTTGGATCTTTCATTGCACAAGAAGCTAAACATAGACTTCCAAAGAGGAATCTGTAAGAGAATGAGTTAAGAGAAAGGGCTTCCAGTCTCTCCTGATAACTAAGTTTTTTGAGGCCACTGTTCTTTTTAGCTATGAATCTCTGAGGTATGTCTAGTAGTGTGATATGTTTAGATATATACATGCCAAAAGGTGCATTACTTCTAATAATGGGTCTGAGAAAATATGAGTAAAGAGGAATTAAGACTTCTTTACATCCACTGGAGATGCTTTTGGAAATTAGTTGGCCCAGATAAAAGGCTCTCTGAACTACTGTGTAGACATGATGGTCAAATTATAAGGAATTATCAACAAGAGTACCCAGATGCCTTACAGCAGTGTCTGATTGGATGGGTGCATCTCTTATATGGTAATTGAACTTAGCTACTTTTTTTGTTTACATTTAATTGGAGACCATTGTCCTTGCACCAATTGTTAACATGGCATAAGTCATGTTAGAGCAGTTGTGAGCCACCCAGTTTAGAGTCATCTGCAAACCTAGTTAATCATAGGCAAGAACTTCCTCTAAAAATATATGTCAAATAGGAGAGAGCCCAAACTTGAGCCCTCTGGTCCACCACTGGTAACTGTTTAGCTTTCAGAAGTGACAATTGCCACTCAAACCACATCATTTCTGTCAGACAACCTGAGAGCTATCCATTGCACAATATAAGGATTTATATTTAGATTGCTGTTCTTTACAAGTTAACACTGTATTTTTACAAATAATATGGAATATGGGTACTACAGTGTTCCCATATTGGTAACACCAGAGCCAGGATGTTGGCACCCCTTTGGGGGTGTCAACCAGCTAGTCCAGGACATTGGAGTTAACAAATTCAAGGAACCTTTGGGCAAGTGAGTTTAAGCACACGTAATTTACCCAGTTAATGGATAGGTAGTTAAAGAGGCCCAAAATCAAGATGTTCAGATGTATCTTGATAGATTCAAGTAGATCCAAATAGGCAAAGTGGGTATCCTGATTCATGGAGGGGGTCCTGTAGCTGGCAATGGCTTGAATATGAGTCCTACCAACAGTTAATTGCACATGAAGTATCTCCAGGGATTATACTGTTTAACCAATCTGGAAGTGTATTTATCTTTAATTAATATTGATACACAGCCTTCTTTAGTTTTCACGCCTTCATTTTTTGGTCTGAACGTGTGGAAGAAGGTGTAACCCAGTATGGCTGGGGTGCTCTCCACAGCCTTGACCCAGGTCTTTGTGACTGCTCAGATGCCTGCATCTTCCAAGGTAAGGACTGCTTCCAGTGAGTGCAATTTCATGTTAAGAATCCTAGTGTTTAGCAGCATAACACTAACACTAGGTAAGACTGCAATCCAAATTGTAGCTTACTACAGATCCCCCACCATGCCCCAGGACTCTCACTACACCTTTCTAAACATACTGGAAAATATTAAAATACAACCAAACACCCTAATACTGGGTGATTTCAACTACCCTGCCATTAACTGAGAAAACTACTCGGGTACCAACTCGTTTTCACAACGGTTCTTGGAATTCATAAATTCCAATGCCCCGGATCAACTAATCCATTGTCCCACCAGGGGCTCCAATATCCTAGACCTGGTCATTACTAACATGGGAGATAGATGCTCCACACCAGTGGTCACCCCCTCATTGGTCAGGTCTGAACATAAGCAAATCATCTTTGACATCCACATCCCACCCCCAACCCCCTGTAAGGAAACCTCCTTAAAAAACTTCTCCAAAGCCAACTTCATGCTACTGAAGTCAAAAGTGACAAACTTCACGACACCCATGGGAACTGAAAGTTCGACTGCAGAATCCTACACTAAGGCAGTGTACGAGCACATCCACTCATGCATGAATCGTGCCATCCCAAATAGAACCAAGATGCTCTTCTCCAAAAAAAGGAAGCCACTCTGGTGGTCCCCTGCTATAAACAAACTATACAACAGAAGGAAGAAACTGTTGCAGGAAAGAGGAAAATTCCAGGATGCAAAAAACTCCCTCACCAGCCTCAGTAAGAAGCTGAGATCCCTCATAAAATCCTCAAAAGCTAGTTACTAAAATAAAATTGCCAAAGATTCCAAAGACAACCACAAGGCATTATATAGTTATGTCAAGAATATAAATGGCAATGCTCAGATCTGCTCTGAGCTACAACAGAAGGGCATTAAATATACTGATCCCAAGGATATTGCCAATATCCTGGCAGATCAATTTAGTGCCAACTTCACCCCCCTTCTTACCCCCTAAAGGGCCCATCTCAGTACCAAAAGATTGCCAAATTCCGGTAATCATGGCCACACAGGTAGAAATTGCACTCTCCAAAGTTAAGAATACAGCATCCATGGGACCAGATGACATCCCAGGCTGTGTACTACATGAACTCCAAAATGAACTGGCACCTCACCTAAGTGTCATGTTTAATCATAGCCTCACCTCAGGCTTCGTGCCCACTGAGTGATGCACAGCTACAGTTATCCCACTCCACAAGGGGGGATCCACCTTGGATCCCGGGAACTACCGTCCCATCAGTCTGACAAGCCTGATCTGCAAGGGCATGGAACGCATTATCATTGAAATTATAAACAAAGACATTGGCAACCTTGAAACACTGGACCCCACCCAGTTTGGGTTTGTGAAGGGCCAATCTTGTCTCCTGAATCTGATTGATTTCTTCGAATCAGTCTCCAGAGCTGTGGACGAGGGTAAGGCAGTCCACAACGCCTATCTGGACCTTGCTAAGGCCTTCGACACCATCCCCCACTCTGGAATCATAGATAAACTTACTAAGCTGGGCATTAATCCCTACGTCACTTGATGGGTTGACAAATGGCTTACTGACAGAACCCAGACTATAAAAGTAGCCGACTCCAAATCCAGCTCCAGACAAATGACAAGTGGAATACCTCAGGGTTCAGTCCTGGGACCACTTTTGTTTGGCATCTACTTCTCTGAAGTACAGGCCAACACTAAGGGACTCTGACTAACAAAGTTCGCAGATGACTGCAAACTGGGAGCCATTACTGAATCCCCAAATGATGTGGATATTCTACAAAAGGGCCTTACAGAAACAGATGCCTGGTGTGCCAGAGCCATGGGCTCAAGCTTAATGCCAAGAAATGTATAGTTATCCCCACTGGAAAAAAACATGTACCCATGAATTACCACATAGGTGGCAAGACACTAAACATTGAAACTGTGATGAGAGACTTAGGGTTACAAGTGGACAGTGGTCTCACTTTCGATAACCACATTGCCATAACAGCCAGGAAATCCTTTATGTGGCACACCTCATCACTAAGGGCTTTTCATCCAGAAAAAAGGAGGTCATTGTCCCACTGTACTCATCTCTCATTAGACCCATTATAGAGTATAATGCCCCGTTTGGTATGTACCTCACAAGACATCTGCAACAGCTGGAAAGACCACAGAAATACCTCACTAAAAGAATCACAGGCCTAAAGCAGATGCCATATGCTGACGATCTAAAAAATCTCCAGCTATACTCTGTGGCATATCGTCTACTCAGAGGCGATTTCTGCTTAACATACAAGGCCATGTCAAACCCAGAGCTGTTGGACATGTTACACTTAAAGAAATCCCAATCCCTCAGAGCCACATGCTCCAGGGATCTAAACCTTGTCATCATAATGAACAAAACTTGCTGGAGGGATAGGTTCCTGACCCAGACACTCCCCATACTCTGGAATAGACTGCCCATGCATTTCAAGCAGAGAGCCTCATTGACCCTCTTCAAAAGGAACCATGATGACTGGATGGGAGATAGGAAATTCACCCCGGGGATCATGTCAGTTGACCTGCTAGACAGGGGCCAGAGAAGTAAATATTGTGGGAAGAAATATCCAGGGAATTGTTATGGCTAGGCTTGCATAGGACCTAGGGCCAATAGCCTAGTACCAGCATATGAACCTATGAACCTATAACCTTGAGGATGTTATTAGATGGAGTTTTTACATCAGGAATTTTGTCCTTGAGACACTGCCTAAGAAGGCACTATGGGGGTAGAAAGACCCTTAGCCAGAAGATGAAATTTCAGGAGTGACAGATGAAGATGATCTCTGGCAAAGCATTGAGGTCTGTCAATCATGTCATCTCAGGCTGACAGATACTGGATCCCCTTAGAATGACACCAGAAACTAAGTCGATTATTGAAGTCAATCATTTTCTGTTTGTATTGAGGCATCATCCCAGGGGAAGGTAAAATGCTGCTTAAGGCTAGGGACATACTGCCTGAGACACATTGTCTGAGAGCTCAGTCATGTCTATCTTCATATAGGCCACACCAATATTGACTATTATGGAGTCATAACAGTACCTGTTGTTGAGAGACTTGACTGCATGTGTGATATGGTGGATTCTGGCACCTGACAGACAGCTGACTGCGACCTTTTCCTTATCCAGCCTGGTGAGAGGGGCATCTGTGTGTCTCACGATGGAATCACCTATGACTAATTTGTTTGGTTTTGTGTTTTGCCTTAAGGGCTTGACAGGTGACATACTGGTACGTGAATTATTATGTGTATTTTGTTTTGCAGAGAAAGTATTATGTGTAATGTGCTTGTGTTTGTGTTTAGGAGGTCTCTGGTGTTTAGGTATGTTTCTGGTGAGGACATCCACATATGTAGATATGTGTGATGTGGGTTTGGGTGGAGTACAAGGTGAGGTGTGCATGCTGACAACCTGCTCATTGTCATGTGTACTGACTGGTGTGTGAGAGAGCATAGATTCATGCTGACAACCTGCTCATTGTCATATGTACTGACTGGTGTGGGAGAGAGTATAGATTTAGGGTTATTAATATAGTTGCATCTCTGACATGTTGAGTTTGTGTGAACTAGTAGTAGAGGGTTGTCAGTGAACTTGAGGTGGTTGCCACACTGCCTATTATACATATATTCCTCTACAGCAGTGTGCAAACATGTTTTGAAAGTTGTTTTGCTGTAGTCTTTATATTCAACTGCATTTGGACCTTGCTAGTTATGTTTTCTCATGGCATTGTACACCTACTATTTATTCCACATTATGCCCACAGAAGTGTATTATTATAATTAGTCCTGTAGCCACTATGGGTGAAACATAAGTCACATTATCAGGGTTAACAGCCTGTATTATTATAATTAATCCTGTAACCACTATGGATGAAACATAAGTCACATTATCAGGGTTAGCAGCCTTGGTCCACAAATATATTACGATTATAAATTGAATGTCTGTGCATAGGAGTAGGATACATTAAAATGTAAAAAATAAATGATTCCCATGTATTATGAGACATGAAAATATACTCTCTTGTATGTGGGATCAAACCCTGCACATACACCACTGTTATTAATGACATACTTCATCAACACATGGACCTATAAAGGCAGTTACACACAAAGTAATTTTTTGCATTCAGTCATGTCCAAAATGCTAAGCAAGGTGCACCCCTTTCAGTCTGGTTTGTGAGACTGATGGCTAAGTCTTTGACTATGTGAAATAAATTTTTGAATTTTTTTGCCATAGGACAGCAGATTGACTGTAACCATTGTGCAAAGGATGAAGCCCCCTCCCAAAAGGGGGGGGGGGTGGCTATTCGTAAAATGCAGACTAATGATTTCACAACCTTGTAGGTTTTTACAAGTAAAATAAATGGTTACCATAATGATCCATTTTTTCACATACACAACACCTTCACAAGAGCTGAACACTATACTGATGGTATTACGGTGAACCACTGACATCAAGAACATGTTGCACCACATAAACATTTAAGTAAAAGAAACAAAACAAAACAGAAAAGTCAAGCACATGTGCTAAGCATTGTAGTTCTGAAATGTGCATGCATGTTTTTCTATGCTCATGGTATCAGACTGTTATTTTTCCTTACACCGTACAATTTATTGACTAGGATCATTGGAAACATGAGGATGGTAATAGATGTGAAAGTAGAAATAACTGCAAGGCAAAGTTACTGATAATAGCTGCTGTGCATTACTTAACTGCAATACCTTTGTTCAAGGAATATCTTAACGATTGTCATAACTATAAACAATATTTTTGTGTTGTAAATATCCTTTAGGTTTAAGGCACGTTGTTAGCAATCTTCATCTCATGTGTGCAATTTGTTGACAAATATGTGCATTAAGGTTCACTCCTAAGTCAAAGTCAGTAAACTTATTTGTAAGACTGTTTTGTCTGACACACCGTCTCAATGTGTAATTCTCATTAAAAGATATAATTAACACATTAATGACTGACAGGTACTTCTAACGAGACACACTTGCAAAGCATTAGCTAGCCAAAAGTTTTTTTAATCCCAGCTCTTGTGCTGCTCAGGCATGTGAACTAAATCATATAGCAAACAGCATTAGTGTGTCTACACAAAAGTTTGTTCAAGTTGAGTGATTCAAAAATTATAATGGGCTTTAAGCTAATTAACATATTGCACCTGCCCAGAGAGGTTTATCTACACCTTATAAGCAAGATGTGGGCTATGGAATGTCCATCATTCCTGGGATGATTGTCTTTTTCCCTAAGTGCTGCTGATCAAAGTACTGACAACAATGCTGATTAGGACTATGTAGAATATTGTTTGAAAAATTTCAAGATATGTATTTTTTCCATAAGTGCTCATTCTTAGTATATTGATATATATTTGCAACAGGTGCTGTCTACCTGCTGTGTTTCTATAATGTCTGTTTAAAGTAATCTGAATGTGCTTCATGTGGGTCAGGCAGCACACACACATTCAAGTGTACAGAGTTCTTTAGTATTATTATAATTATCACTGAATAAGTGAGTTATATAGGGTTTTGTTACATTAACCTTTGAGTCTCTGTTTATGATGTTTTCTCTATTTAGTAGGTGCATAGTCCTGCATCTGCTATTGTTTGTTGTCTTCTGTCATTTATTTTTTGGGAGGAGGGAATGTATATGGGATATTAAAGTGCTAGTTATATTTATATCCTTTACATCAGTGTATTTAAAGTGTATTTTTGTAACTGCATTGTTGTTTATTCTGTTATTTCTACAAAGCTACTCACTAAATGCATACAGATATATGCTGCGCTATAAGTATAACAGACTACACTACCTGTATGTGTTACTTTTTTGTGATATCCATTTGTTTCTTCCATCACAACAGGAGTATGGCTTGGAAATCCAAAAGTAAGACAATACATCCCTAAGGAAGCCTCCTTTCTCAGATGCTGAGAATGAAGTCATAATACAGACCCTCCATCTCTGTGGTAGATGGCTCCTTGATTTATGTGCCTCTGATAATCTGTTATGCCACCATATCTGTCAGCAGATGGTTGATAATCTAAATGCTGTTGGTGGGCAGGGCTGGGTATACTAAATGGTCTGACATAGCAACACTTTGTTTGTGTCTTTCTAGCAGTAGATTTTTATGTACTGGCTTGCCGGGCCTAATGCACAACCTTCAACGAAGGAATGCCCATTCACCCATGTCTCTACACAGAAGACGCTCTAACTGAGAATCAAACAGGCAACGTCTAACTGTGAGGCGACAATGCTACCGCAGCACCACCACCGCAGTTCTGACATAGCGACACTGACATGATTAAAAAGGTCAGTGTCAGAGCAAAGGCTGTGGCATGGGGCTAAGGGGACACAGATAGTGGGGCATCTATGAGACAACCATCACTGAGAAAGAGGAGTTCCTGTCAAATGGGCAGCTCAGAAGAGATTCACAGTGTGATGCTGGATGATGGGGTAGAAGTGGATAGAAGTAGAGCAGATCCAGAAGATTTCTTTTTTTTTTAGACTGTCTTTATCTTTTTTTGTTTATATATAAATGAACAAACAGCACAATAAAGACAATTGTCAACATTTAAAGTGGCACATTTGAGTATTGTTACACAATACATGCAAAACAGTGCAAAATAATATTAATAAACTATGTAGGGTGTATAGTACATGATCGAATGATTAGGTGATCAAACACCTAAACATCGACCACATAATATCAAAAGCAAAAAACAGCAAATGTCCAATTTAACGCAGGGAAAGATTTCCCTTGGCTGTTCACTGAATTTTGCCATTTTCTCCACTGTGAAGCAATCTTGGAGTTGGTATATTTAGTTGGGGGGGTGTGGCTGTAAAGTTCATTTTTTTTTTTTTTTTTGTGGCTGACGGTAACATTTCCTGGCGGTGTTCGGTATTTTGCAGTTCATGGTTCGATGTTTAGGTGTTTGATCATCTAATCATTTGATCACATAACATAGACCCAACTATGTACAATCATGCTAAATGCCCGGTCAAGTAAGCAGAATAATGGACAGTTATCTAGTTTAATCAATTAAACAATAACATGAGAATTTCAATGCCCAGTAACTGTATTATTTAAAAGAAAAAAAGAAAGTATTATAGTAAGTATGAATAGCTCAAAAGCCCAAATCCAGACTCAAAAAAGAAAGTAGTGTACTTTATTGTAGAATGTGGTCATTTAGTAAATTCCAGTAATCGAGAAAATGAGAATGTAGTTTTTGGCTATACCTTAAGTATTTATGGGCCATTAGGTATTTGATAGCCATTTGGTTAAAACCTGTCCATGTAAGAAGGGATTTATCTTTCCAATTCAGGGAGATATAGCATTTGATTAGGGTAAATAGAGTTACTATGATATTTGTCTGTAGACTTGATAAACCAGGCAGGGGCATATGTAAATGGCAAATTTCCAGGAGAGGGTAGATTTCTCATATCCCACTTTTTGCAACTTAACCTTTAGTAAGCACCAAAGTTTGTAGGAACAATTACAGCTCCAAAAAATATGAAATATATCAGCTTTCTGATTGTCACAGTAAGTACAGAATGGGGAAGAAGAAGGGAAAATTGGTTTAATAGAGCTGGAGAAAAATATGCATTGTGTAGAATCATGAGTTGTGTATATGTACGTTTTTTAAATGGGATGAATGTTGATGTTATTTAAATAGTTTGGGTTATGTGATTAGTAGAAAGTGTTGGATCCATATCAGTCCAGTAGCTGGAAAAGAGCTCATCATTTTGGTATCCAATGGAGAACATAAATTTGTATGAGTCTGAAATCATTTTTTCTTCATTAATAGTAGGCTCCATAATGTTTTACATGAGTTTATGCCAGATATATCAAGACTCAGATCCTCCAAAATAGTTGGACACATATCTTTGATTTGTCTGAAAATAATGGTGTAACTCTTGTGGAGTTTCCACAATAATCTCAACTCAGTGATAGACTGGTTCTTGAAATGATAGATGTCCAATATAGTTTTCTCTTTGAGGAGAGGGAAAGTATTTAGGTCAAGCATTTTATTGTTGAGTTTAAGATTAGGATTTTGGTTCAATGGTTGTAAAGTATTAAAGGCGCTGGATAAGTTTAATGTTTAAAAAAGGTTTTTCAGGTTAGTTATTTTATTTTTTTAAGGATGTGTGTAGTTTGATATTTTTTCAAATTCTCCTCATTAAGAAACAGGTGAGCTTTAGTGTTAAAGTTCAGAGTTTTTATATAGTTATAAAATAGTTCTATCCAGGCCAGAGCCCATTTCTTCTTGTGTGGGTTAAAATTGGAAATTGTGAGTATTCTGTTAGAGTTGATTATGTCATAATATAGTTTAAAATCAAGTAGGCCAATATCACCTTTTTCTTAGGGTATATACGATTTTTGTAAACAATTCTGATTGATTTAGGTGACCAAATAATTTGGAGAGAGAAGACTGAAGGATTAAAAATAATATTTTTGACTAATATATTGAAGGCATTATGTACATATAGTATTCTTGGCAGGATATTCATCTTAATAATGGCCACTTTCGCTAATAAATAAAGTTGGAGTTTATCCCATCTAAGGAGGTCTTGTTGGAGAGTTGTCCTAAATTTTGTGATATTTTGATAGAATAAATTTGAATCTTGTTGGAAGGATATTCACAAGGATTTTAAGGAGTGACTTATTTTGATTTCCATAGGTAAGAGGTAAATAGATAATTGGCAGGATGGGTTAACTGGAAAAAATGAAGATTTCTCTGGATTTAATTTATAATTTGAAAGTTTCAAAAAAAATCTATGAAATTAATTATTTTTAGTGTATCAGAGTTGGGTAAATTGAAATATAAGTTTAGATCCTCCACAAAGGCAGATAGAGCAATCCTGGTATTGTAGAGAACAGGTATATAGTGAAAGTTTTTTTTGAATAATAAGTAAGAACAGAGGTTCAATGTAAAGATTAAAAAGGTGTGGGGACATTGGACATCCTTGTCTAGTTCCATTTTTAATATGAATCTGGGAAGAGATGTTCTTGTTAATCTGTAAATTGGTATAAGCTTTAGAATAGATGAATCTTATGGACTGGATAAAGCCTAGGGGTATACCAAATCTAGGTAGGACCAAAAATAGGAAGTCTATATCAAGTCTATCAAAGGCTTTGGATGCATCAATTGCAAGGGCAAATATTGGGGGTATGCTTTTGATTAGATAGAGTTATCTTGACTTCCAAGGTAGGTGTATTGTCACACATTTGTCTATGCTGTATGAAACCAGATTGATTAGGTGATACAGTGTAAGGGTTAATAGGTTTAAGCCTATTGGCCAATATTGAAGGAACATTTTCATATCCAGGTTAACAAAAGAAATGGGTCTATAGTTCCAAGGGTTTTTGGAGTCAGTATTTTCTTTAAGGATGAAAATTGTTTTAGAAGTGTTCAAGTGTATGTCAGTAATATTGTTGTCTTTAATAAAGTTAAATAGAGACAGAAGGATTTTTGACATTTTTTGAATAAAACTTTTATAGAATTCCACAGTGAGCCCATGTGGACCTGGAGCTTTGTTAGATTTAAGGTTGTTTATTACCATAATCGTTTCCTGTTGGGTAAATGGAGAAGAAAGTAAGTCTCATTGTATCTGGCTAAGTGTTGGGAATTGACTTTGGAAGTGATCACTATATTGTTCCCATACTGGGATTTTTCAACATTATAATATTGTGAGTATAGGTTTTCAAAAAAGGTGAACTATATCCTGATATGAGTAGTAGGACATACCATGATGCGATATCTCAGATATAATAGGGGATGACTCCATTGATATGTCAATCTTGCCAAGAATTTGGATGGCATTTGTGACCACTCTGAATAATTTGTGAGAGTTTTAATTTCCTGAAAAGATAAGCAGTTTGAGTGTAACAGGTGAAGTTCCTTCCGAAGGTACATAAGCTGTTTTTCGGATTCATGGTTATATCTTACCTGTAGTTCTGTTTCCAGATTAGTAATTTTTTTGATAGAAGATTCCTTAGCAATAAATTGTCTCTTATATTAGAAGACCTTATTGATGAAGATCTCTCTAATTAAACATTTTATAGGGGCCCAATAGATATCAAATGGAAGTGGAGAAGTATCAAGCTACGATATAAATTCTTCTAGAATGATATCTATTTCTCGTACATCATCTTTTAGTAATAAATTGAAATTTAATATCCAATTATACCCTCTATTTCTAGAATTGGTATTAATAAGCCAGTTGAGAGTAAGAGTAATTTCTGAATGGTCAAAAAAGAATCTAGGCTCTGTATGGAAGTCATTGTTAAGATTCATGAAAATCCCAAAGATTAAGAAAAAAATCTAGCCTAGACCAGTTTTTGTGACATGGAGAGTAAAAGGTGAATTTGTCATTTGGTGATTTTTTTTAGTCTGAAAAGTGTATGGATCAAATAAATTAAAATTGCTTCTTAAATCAGTGATGGCTGTGATGGCATAACTATTAAATGAGCTTTTTGTGTTTGTCCGGTCTGATATAGGATCCTGAACAATATTCCAGTCACCCCCTATAATGTAATAATAGTTAGGAAAACAGGATAGAATCCTATGTATGGACAGAATGAGTTCTTATTGTCTGATACAAGGGGCATATATATTTAATAGTAAGATAGGTTTATCAAAGTAAGAGCAGCTAACTGTTATATAACTCCATTATCAGTCTGGGTCTATACCATATTGTAAAATGTTATTTTGAAAATTTTTTTTTAATAATGATTGCAACACTTACACTATTATATTTTTTTACCAGCAACAATAATTGTTTTAATCCACTTTTTCCCTAAGTCATGTTTCCATTGCTCAGGTAACATATGTGTTTCTTATACAAATAATATATTCTCTTTAGATTTGAAAGTTAAATAGAAAAATAATTTTCTCTTTTTATATTATTGGATCCCCTTGACATTTCACGAATTGATAATCCACATAATAAAATTTATATAAGGAGATAATGATCAGGAAAGGTGGGCTCAGCTGTAACAAACTTAAATAATACAAAGGAAGGGCATATATGTAAAAATGATGGGAAATAGCACTTATTTCTTCCTGCTTTTACCATGTGCCTAATCATGAAACCACTTAGCCCAGAAGAAAACGGTGTTGTAACAAGCAGAGACATGATAGAATAGATAGGAATTAAGTCTAAAATCAACGTGTCCCTAGTAAATATTTCTTATATATCATAGATTCAAATAAAAAATATCTTTCATGTAGATTACAAATAGCATAACTCTCCTAACACACTTATGCCTTATCACTTAGCTCCCACTAGGTGCTTAAACAGATGGATATAGGGTAGAGAGCTAATAGCCAGACAAGGAATAGAGAGGTTATATGAGTAAAAACACACAAAAGATGTAAACTAATGGAAAGGGCAGGTAGGTATCTAGTAGGTCTGAGAGTAACACATACAACTGCATATATACAGTAGCTGTGAAACCAAAGTTGCTCTCCAGATCTATTATTTGCCCCAATAACCACAAATATATGTGAATCAAATGACAAGGAGACCTATAACATGTTTAAGATAATTAGGTATTTGACATAGATGGTTTACCAAACTAATGTGATTATGTATTTCAAAATATTTTATAATATGTGTAACACTACAAAGCGGTATATCATCAAGTACAACCTTAAAACTTATTGAATTAATGAATTTGGGTTCTGCACTCTTAATAACTATGTAGTATCTAGACATAAGATCAAACATCAAATATGACGTAAACTTGCCAGAAGATAAATCTGCAAAGCCCTTAAAGAAAAATCTGCTTATTCTCTCAGATCTTTTGTGACAAGAAATTGAAAAGTTGACAGTTTAATTTCAATGTTGCAGTACCCAGTAGTTGAAAGGCAATTATTTTATCTTTTTCTTATAGTACAAAATGCTAACAGATATAATCAGGTTTATCTACAATGGATGGTGATTAGTATACCCACTCAATTCTTCCCAGTGTTTCATTCTTCTGGTATAATTCTTACATGTATTACAGGTTATTCACAGGGGTTATACTGTCTCACAGTCCAAAATAAGGTATGGCTTGTCTATACCAGGAGCCCCAAAATGTGTGTATCTCACCTAAAAAAATAGTCAGGTGGGTAGAACTAGATCCATTAATCTAGCATATGCTATGTAAAACAGTATAGAATACAAGCCATTGAATATGTATGCAAGATATACTTCAGCAACACAATTCAATGCTCAAACCAATATTATAACATCATAAACTATCATGTGGCAATTTCTGACATAATTACATTATAAAAAAAAATAGGGCAGCACAGTGGTGCAGCAGTTAACATTGTTGCCTCACAGCAAAAGGTTCTCCAGTTTGATTCTTGGCTGTGGTGCCTTCTGTGTGGAGTCTGCAGGTCCTCTCTGCATTCATGTGGGTTTCCTCTGGGTGCTCAGGTTTCCTCCGACATTCCAAAGACATGCATCTGGAGCATTTCTCCCTGGGCCTCCAGTAAAAATAGGCTCTGTCCTAGTCAGACTTTTCCAGTCAACAAATGTTAAATAAAAAATAAATAAATTACAAAATATTTAGCATACAAGATTGTTAGATTTATGTGCTAACTGCGGTGGTGGTGCTGCGGTAGCATTGTCGCCTCTCAGTAAGACATTGTCCTGTTCGATTCTCAGCTAGAGCGTCTTCTGCATGAATGGGCATGCCTTCGTTGAAGGTTGTGCATCAGAGCTGGCAAACCTCGGCATGTAAAAATCTACTGCCAATCATTAGCGGACCTGAGTTCCGCTGTGGCGACCCCTAACCGGGAAAAGCCGAAAGACAAAGACATTGTTAGATATATGTGCTAGCAAATTCTCCATACATCAAGAAGCATCACATCAGCTGGCAAGTAAGTAAACAATTAACAAGACTAGTAAAACTGAGCTGAAACAAACACATCAATAAAAACCTAGTGATGAAATCATCAAGAAAAAAATAATTGTGTATAGTTCTTTGTGAAGACAGTTTGTTTTATGCAGCTTTATAGTATTTTTTCTTTTTTCCTTTTCCTCCCCTTTTTCTTTCTCTTTTTACCCTTCCTTATCCCTTCCCAGGAGACTCACATTTCTAGCCAGACTAATCAATGTAAATAAACTTGCATGCAGGAGCTATTTTCTGATCAGTATCACAGTTAAGATAATATCCAGAAAGTAAATTAAAATGTAATGCAAGGTCTTGGATAAAGATCTTGAATTGGACTGAACAAGAAATCTTAATAATGTTAATGCTTGAAGTGCTTCATTTAAAAGCAGATCAGTTCATAGTATTATATATAGAACTCCCGGATTATAAACCCTCTTTCTAACTACATTATGAGATATGTAGAAAGGTGCAGAAGGAAATGTTTACCTTTTGATATGGCTAAACTCCACATCTATGTTCCTTCATGATGTAAAATGAATCTAGCTGATCCTCATTTCATAGCTCTCAACCCTCCATCTCCAAAATGAGGAACACTATCTCTTTTAATGTGTGACAAATGGGCAAAATGTGGAACACTTACTAACAGCTTACTAACAACTTCACCTAGGAAGCTCATAAGATGGTTAAAATATGTTATTTTTACATATAAAAACGTATCCTGATGAATTAATATGATTCTGCCCTCTTTATCATGGATATTAGTTAAAAAAATACCTAACACTGAATGGTTGACAGATATTTTCAATGTGGAACTTTGAGGAACATGAATGTTTCAGGACCTCAAATGAGGAACGTTCCTCATTATGAGGTACACTTGAGAGGTATGCCTCATTGCCACACCATTTAGAATCCAGGAAAAAACATTTTTTTTTAACATTAGGTGAATGATTGTGTCCCTTTAATGAAATGGGGAACCCTGGGAAAGAGGAACTGTACTTCAATCTACATACTTGTTGCTGAAAAAAACTCGGAGTGTACAGGAAGGCCACCAAAGAAAATCCAAACAAAAACCTGCATCCCAGCAACTTTGGATCCCCAGTGTGACATGGAACCACAAAATACAGTACAAAAAAAAAAAAAAAAAGAAAGAAAACATGACACAGTAGAAACTTGGATATGGAACCAAAGCCTCAGCCAAATCTCACACATGGCAGCAGATCAAGCAGACGATCAATGCCCAGCAACATCTACATCAGGTATTGCAATTGAAAGCATTAAGAAAAGCATTTATTGCTTCACGGATATTAGACATAGTAAATTTAGTGCTTTTTTGTTGAAAAAGTAGTGTACTGGGGTATTTCATCTGGAACTTGATTTTCTATTGTATTAGGTATGCACAGAATGGAGAGAGTTTTTGTCTTTATTGTTTTATTTGCAATGGAAGGTCTTGTACAAGATTTTATTACCGTTCCAGATGAGAAATTTATTTTTCTTTCCAGTGTAGAGGGTTTTAAACATGTCCTGGTAGTTAAGAAAGTTGACATATACTTGTCTGGGTTTATCCATGTTTGAGGAAGAACGGATTGCACGGTGGAATATTTCAATTATTATGTGTTTTACCTCAGATTTCCAATAATAAGCCCACCCAAGATTTGATGAATTGATTCCAGTAATTTTGTTTGGTCTGTTTTCTCAGGCATACCTCTTATAATAATATTATTACACCTAGATCTTGATTCAAGATTGATCTTTTGTTGGATATTCTGCATCCATTTAAAATTGGTTTCCATTTCTTTCTGAAGTTTATGAAGTCTAATCACATTTTCTAGGGCTCTGGCTTCCATTTTTTCCATCTTATCTGCAATTTGATTAATAGAGTCCCCAAAGGTTTGAAGTTGGTTGCAACATTTCTGAATAGCCAGCTGTGTTGGCTGAAGAGCTAGTTTTAGGTCCTCAAGGTTCATAAAATGTTCTGGTTTGTTCTTACTTGATGGTTTATTTAACTCTTGCTGTTTACCAGTTCTGGGTCTTTTACTTATAGTATCGTTTTCAGGTGAAGATACTCCAGAAAATGTAGTTTTAATAGTTTGACTATCCATGTTGCCAGTTTCATTTGACATCTTTGACCTTTCTTTTCTTTTGAGTTTGAGCTTCACAATGGCAGTGCACATACTTTGGGTAGCAGCTACTAGCACACCAACCTCTGTGGAGGGCAGTAAGCACACCTTCAAACCTTCTCTGATCACTTCTACTGCCACCTGTGTGTGGCACCTTCTCCACACTATAGTTGAGGGAGATTCTGCCATGTTTGCAGCTGGGATTACCACACTAGCCTGATCAACCATGTCCCCATCAACCTGTTCACTGTCAGTAGTTAGGCCTCGTGGCTGTAGTCAAGCAAATGTATTTAGACCAATGCAGTGTAATCCTTCTCTCTTTAATTGTCAAGATCCACTTCTTGTAATTTTATTGTGAAAAACAATAGATCCTATTAGTAGGCTGGATGCGTTTTATGAGTTTAGATGGTCGCTGTACCAAACATGGCTAGTATAATTTAAAATTTTGTAATATAGAAGCCGAGTAGCAGCAGTGTTCACAGGTAAGCAGCCATCTTAATCTGACAATATCCAGAAGATTTCTACTATTGATGCCCCAGATATGCCATTCAAATATTTCATAAATCCATGTTTGCAATTTATAGATAATCTATGTTTATAATACTTCTCTCAACTATGCGTCAAGTTGTATCTGGCACTGAGATACAACAGCCACCTGCACATGATACGGACATACTTACCTACATTTATTAGTTACACGTATTACTCACTGAGATTATAGCATTTGCTTAGGTGGTTGAGTTATTTTGGACTAGGTATTATATAATATTTATTTGTCATGTATTTTTGCTTGTTTTGTTGTATTCACAGGTGAAGCATTATCTGTCACCAGCACTCTGGACCTCCATCTCTGATTATGATGATGGTGATGAATGGGCACAGTCTGGGGCTGCAGGGGGTATGTCAGACACTGGGACTATAGATCCCATATCCCATCCCCACAGTACGGGCACAATCACTATACATCCACATACCCATAATGCAGCACCATCTGACAGTGAACAGGTTGATGGGGACATGGTTGATCAGGCTAGTGTGGTAATCCCAGCTGCAAACATGGCAGAATCTCCCTCAACTATAGTGTGGAGAAGGTGCCACACACAGGTGGCAGTAGAAGTGATCAGAGAAGGTTTGAAGGTGTGCTTACTGCCCTCCACAGAGGTTGGTGTGCTAGTAGCTGCTACCCAAAGTATGTGCACTGCCATTGTGAAGGCACAGGTAAGTTCCACCAGGGCCTTGGCAGAGATTGTCACACTACTACGTGTCATGCATTCTGGCATACAATACTGCATGGATCATGTATGATTCCAGGATGAATGAAATACAGGACCATGCAGTGTCTCTTCTGGATCATCTGTTGGGGTCTGCCGGTACAGTGTCAGATGTCCACTGATGTGGCTGTGGATGTGCCAAATCCCATTCCTGCAGTGGTAGCACTTCCACTTCTGTATTAGTGGTGGATGTGTGCACACCCACACATGGTCATACACATGGTTGTGGTCACAAAGATGGTCATGATGACAGCTCATTCAGCAGAAATCACTCATGATCTGACTTCTAGCCAGGGTCATGGAACTAGCATTGCAACTACTGTCAGAGGTAGTTCACATGGTTGGGGGCATCTATGAAGAACTTGATCCTCTACCATTCAAGGTTCACATCTGTCTAGGATCCAAGAACATGGTGCTGGCACATATGCTTTGGCTATGTCATGCAGACCCACATACAGTACATCTCACACTGACCAAGGCATCTTGGTCTTGGTCAATTTATGTACAGTGCAGTGGTTCAGTGGTGGCATTCTTGCCTCATAGCAAGAGGTTCTCTGGTTCGATTCCTGGCTGGAGTGCCTTTTGTGCAGAGTCTGCATGTCCATCCTGCATTCGTGTGAGTTTTCTTTGGGTACTCCATTTTCCTCTCACATTACAAAGATATGCATCTGGAGCATTTCTCCCTGGGCCTCTGCTAAAAATGACTTTGTTCCAAGTTGGACTTTCCGGTAAACAAATGTTGAATAAATAAAATAAATCACACACACACACACACACACACACACACGCACACGCACATGCACACGCACACACACACATTCTTCACAATGAAATTCTTTTCATCTGGAGTAACTGACTCAAGAGAGTGCATACTTGCTATTAGCTCATCTTCATACTCACACATTTCCTCTGAGTAAGGCATACCCTCCTTTAACCATCCCTCAAGACATTGTGCAAGTGAAGATGATGAGGGCACAATCTGTGTCTTAGGGCTGTTTATGTGTGAAGCAGAGAGTGAACAGCTAATGCATGGTTAGTCACATGCCTTGTTTTCATTTAGATATGTAATCATTTTATTTTGTGTAGTCTGCTTACCTTCTGCATTACTAGCTGTAGTCGTATTACTTGTGTAGGATAGCTTGCTCACCCACTTGTGCAGAAAATGCTGAGAGTGCCCCGGCCTCTGGAGGGATGTCTAAGTTTGGCTGCTTATATCTGATGCATATACTGAGCAGAGAATGCATAGGTTAGACTGAATGCTTTTCTGCATTGTACAACTGCAAATTATTGTATGTACCATAATTTATTTGCTTACATTCTGTACTCAGTGTGGTACAGATATGTTGCTCTTCCAACTTTGCAGATGATGCAGAGATTGCCCTAATGTCTGCACATATGTTTGACATGGGCTGATTGTGCCTGATGCACAGAGAGGCCATTAAATGAATGGGGAAGCAACAGTCTGTTTTGTTTGAATGCATCGTCATTGTATGTATTTGCTGGATAAATCAGTTATTGTCATGATATTCCTATATAGACATCACTGAGTTTTAGTTCCTACTTATTTCTGTTTATGTATTGTACCATTTGTTCTTGGTAGGTTGACACACACCTATGCTACTGCTCTTGTGAATATCTTACACTGGGGTTGCCTATGTCTGATGCTTACAGCAGCTAGTCAGAACATGGCTAAACATAGTCTTATTTGTTTGTATGGATCAATGTTACTGTCTCTGTCTGCTTAGCTGTTATGCTAGCCAAGTGGTGAGCATATGTGCAATTCACTACCTTTTAGCCAGTGCTATGGCACATTGTGCCTGCCTCAATCTACCATCACAGTTCCATTCTGTTGGTTCCATATATGACCCCTCATCTTTGTCAGCTGCCACTCTCTGTGGTGCTGGGAACTGCAGTGCCTGTATTGGGGCACCCTGCTGCAACACATCTCTAAGTATAAAACGAAAAGCTGCTTAAGATGCCAATAACTAGTCATTTTGATGAAAGCGCTTAACCACTATTATTGTTTTACTTCAAGTATTTGTGTTCAGTTTATTAAAACCTTTTCACTACGTGTTCTCGGGGACTAGTTATTGGCATCTTAAGCATCTTTTCGTTTTATGGTTGTTGTGCTGCTTTTTGCACCATTTTTGTTTTACAAACATTTCTAAGTATAATATTATATAAGATGGCACACAGTCATTATTTTGGAGGAGTTGACAGGGTTATATTGCATAGCACCTCCAGATATATCCAGAGAGCAGAACCATGATTTGAGCAGCCCAAACACATACACTGTGATATTTTTACTCTGTAAATGTGCAAGGTTGTAACCTTGCTTAGTGGGGTTGTGTGGGCTTCTCATAGAAGTCAGTAGCCAGGGTTCTAGGGCATATCCTGCATCTGCCACTAGATGTCCTTGTGGGAAGTCGCCCTTTGCATACCTTAGGTACAGTTCATAGGTGTGCCATATGTGGGAGTCATGGAAACTACCTGAGTGACCTGCACATGCATTACAGATGATACCTTGTGCATTGCAGACTACCTGCCATTTGATGGCATCACAGTCTTTTCTGTTTACATACCTCCTTCCCAGGTCACCAGATGCAATCTTTATTTCAATGTGGATGTAATATATGGTCTCAAGTACTTCAAGAATTGATATATGGCATATAAATGTTTGCATAATAATTAGGGGATCCTAAACGAAAGAACACCACTGGTAGAGTTTTAATAGAATCTAGAACAAAAGCTGCCATTAAAAGAGGAATAATTAGTAGAGCATATAAAATATTGCATGATAACTATAAGAATCAATCATAGGAGGTTAGAAAGGATTGGGAAGAGAGACTGGATAACAAATTCACAAAGAAACAATGGGAGAATATATGCATGTCTCCCAAATATGCAACAAATTCTAGAAGATTTAGGATTTTTACTTGGAAATGTTTATATAGATATTTTTATTCCCCATGTAGACTCCAGAGAATTTTTCCTCAGGTAGACAACAAATGTTAGAGATTTGACAGGGAAGAAAGTGATACTTGGGAACATATTTTCTGGGAGTGCAGAGGGTTGACAGATCTACTGTCGGAGATGCTGCTGGGTGAGTGGATTGGTGTGAGAAGGAAAATGATTTTTCTGAGCTATGATGCAAAATTGGAATTGCCTAGACATGGTAAGCCCTTGATGTGTCTAAGTATGGTGACTGCCAAAAAAGCAATTACTAGAAACCAAAATCTAAACCAAGCAGAAGTAGTGAGTACAGTAACAGAGATAAAACAACTGGAATTGAGATCTATAGAAAAGGGTAGGAGCAAACTACATAGGAAAAATGGGAATTGCGAGAACAATATATACAGGGGAGGAGTGAGGTTTAAAATAAGACAGGAGTTAAATGAGCTATGTAATGTTTGACTGAAAATGACTGGGTAGATTATAAGTGGTATATAATGTCTGTAACTGGGAGTGTGTCAGTATGGTTTGTGATGTAAAATGCTTGCAACTAGGATTGTGTTAATACAGTTTGTTTTCATTTATATAAATGTATGATTACATTATGACTATATGGAAACCATATGTACTTCCCCTCATGTTGAAAAATTGAAACTGGCAGAGTATTCTGGAGACAGACACCTGTGAAACCCCCATTGTATCCGATGTAAGCCAGTCAAAAATCACTGTAACTAAAACACATAAACCTGCAAATATCTTAGTTCCCTTGCAGATTGGTTCTCTTTGATTCCCATGGAATCTAAGATGAGGCTAACCGATGTCTACTATTTCCTGTATGGCGTCCCTGTCTATACTGTAGCAGGTGACCGTTTTTATATCATGTAGCCCATGGCAAGTCAAACATAGTCTAATACCCCTATGCCTTTGAGGGTGATGCCTGGCAACAGCAGCCACAGTAGCACCTTTTATGAGAGCCTGCTGCAGATATGGTACCAATGGCATCAGCTACCTTTAACATTCTGTGGCTGTATTCCAGCATGTGCTGCAATTCTGAGCTAACGCGAGCACATGTTTATGCATGTTTCATGGACTTCTGAAGAGTCCTGCCATGTTTTTATACTTCTTTAGCATACAGCATGGCTCATTATATAATCAATACCATATTCTACTGCCAAAATTTATTTTGCAGCCAGCCACAGCATGAATCAGTGTTTCCTGAATTGCAAACTCCCTGCTCTTTGTTCGCACAAGTTTAGCTCAACAAACAGGTGTTCATGAATCCCTGCCTATGTCATTACTGTATGTGCCATCATTTTCATAACTTATTTGGACCACTGAGTCAGGTTTGGAAAATAAGTCACACACAGGCTGCAATTTTCCAGTACAGTTCTGTTTTTTTACTGGACATCAGTGAAGTTGTACAAAAGAATAATGATGTCACAGTACCATAATGATGTCACAGTACCATATTATCTTTCAATAGCAGTTAGGAGATCAAAGTAAAGTTTTGCTTTTTTTATCCTTTTTCAGTTCACTGTTCATACAGAAGGGTCCTGAATAGGAGTCAATGTTCTTTAATAGAAAATGGTGGAGTAATTTCAGTCTCTCTTTCTAAAAATTGGAATGTTCCTTTGACAGTAATTCCATTGCAGCTCTCCAGTGATCTTGTCCCTGTCTTCTCTTTGTTTTCCAGTTCTGACTGTCTTCCATCTCTAAACAGTAATGAATTCCTCCCTAAACTTTACAAGGCTGGAGCTTGTTTTCCTCTCTTCTACACCTAGCATATATGTGTCTACTACAGTGCCCTCTGTGTCTCTCCTTCTCCGGAGAAAATGTTTTTTTCCACTCTACAATGGAACGTCTCTCTTTTAAAGAGTAAGGAGCATTTTATCCTCTTCGGTTCTGGAATTCTAACAGCTCCTTCTAGCTCTAAACATCTCTTAATGAATTTTATGCATTGTTTAGTACCACAGCAAACACATCTAGGTGGTGTTATATCACAATATTTACTGTAATAGTATGGTAGTTCCACTGGAATGATGGCCAAAAGACAGAAAATAGGCATTACATTTTTTTTTTTTTTTTTATGAAGGAGCTATTGCTGTAAGGAAGAAGAGATGTATTATCTGATGGAAGAAACAAAGATGTGTATATATGATATATACATACATATATATATATATATATATATATATATATATATATATATATATATATACATATATATATATATAGTTTGTAGCTAAGCAGGTATTTAGGGGCTGATCTCTTTAACAAAAGTTACCTGTGGGCCAGGTAATTGTTATATGTTTTGCCTCTGTTTTTTAGGCCAGAGCAGAGAAAACACATCAGAAGTTGTTGGCGAGACAATCCAGAGAATTCTAGAATGAACCTGTGAGAGAAAGGAGGCAGTAGCGCTTAGCAGTGAGGCAGGAGTCTGCTTGAGGATTCTGAAGAAGCAATCCGAAGTCCAGGTGACAAAGACTGAATTGTCTAACATGAGGATTGCTGGTAATAACTTTGTTTCTGAGTCATTCTGAATCTCCAGATGACTTTCATTCTATCTTTTTTAATTGCATCTCAAATGAACATCGCTACTATAGCAGCTAATAGACTAAACAGCTTGATGTATCTACAGAATAAACTGTTGCTTTATGTACTTGTCAATATTGTTTTTGTTTTACTCCTTTTCAGTCAGCCTGTTTTTATACTTGGTCAATAAAACTTCATAATATCAAGAAATTGTAATGTGTCTGCTACTTCTATATCTTAAATTGACACAACGTGTGTGTGTGTGTGTGTGTGTGTGTGTGTGTGTGTGTGTGTGTGTGTGTGTGTGTGTGTGTGTGTATGTGTGTGTGTATGTGAGTAGACACAATAATAGTGTACCTAAAGTATGCAATGAGAACTTCACCATCAATGCAACAAAAAATGAGAGTTATTAAAATGCCTGAAATTTGCAGGTAAAGTCAATTGATGTTCCGGGTCTCTGATATTTTCCAAAGATCATCAAATCTTGGTTCCCATGGAAGGGGAAGCAAATGTACTAATGAAATTCGCTTTAGGTTACAGTTTTTAGCATTCAGCAGATCACAAGGTCAGTCTACTGAAATAGATTTATCTCTACTCTGAAATAGTTTAATTGATGTAATATCTTCTGATGTGAAAAAAGAAGCAGGCCCGTTATGTTCATTTAGCTTGCAAGAATCTCAAAGATACCTTATATAGCCTGCAATCACACTTTAAAGAATTTAACAAAAGAATTGTAGCCTTAGATACCTGAAATTATTAGTTAATTAATTTACAGGTAAGAACTAGGCAGTCTACATGCCATTAAAAACGTATTAAAAACATATTTAATAGCCCCCATAAGCCTCAAAGAGGACAACATAAGACAGACAAGATACTTAACGAAGAACATTATTTGAATGCTTTCACTAAACAGCTGCAAGATAACCTGTTCTTCCTAGAAAGAAATTCAAGAAGGGATAGACTCATTATTAGAGGCCTGGTAAAGGACTACCAATTCAACCATGCACAGCAGACATTCAGGTTCTGCAACATGGTGACATCAGATCCAGAATATTCCATCCAGCAGCAGTTTCCATTTTCAGAACAATTATCACTACAAAGCTAGTAATAAGGGATAATATTCTTATATATGCAAAAAAAAAAAAAAAAAAAAAAAAATAAAAGAGTCTGCTTGCATTTCTTGTCAATATGCAATAATATATGTGATTTTTCATGTGTTTATACTCATACCTGCAAGTAAGGACAGTAATGCTTCTTGTTAGTGCACTCGTTTCTCATATAAGAACAGTGCCACATGCTTGTTGCTGTGTGGCTCCTTTTGGATCTTGATATGCAATAATCCATATTGTGTTTCCCTTTGAAAACTGCTTACTTGCACATGATTTTGGACTGAAGTGGTTCCATTCACTCTTGCTTTATGTACTGGTGCCTTATATCATTGTTCATTTAGGTGATGCAGCTGCATTTTATTTTTGAAAGAATCCCTATTGAATATGAAATAATATGCACTTTCAGGTATTCTCACTCACTCACACCAAATGCCTCTGCTGGTTTGCCAACTTTATGTGTCTGAGCTTTTTATATATATATATATATATATACATATATATATATATATATATATATATACATATATATATATATATATATATATATATATATATATATATATATATATATATACACACACACACACACACACACACACATATATATATATATATATATATATATATATATATATATTATAGTAACCAATTATATATATATATATATATATATATATATATATATATATATACTATATATTATAGTAACCAAAATGCTATTTAGAAATAAAGTGGTCAGGCCACTGTTTGCAATAGCTCTCATTTTTATATAATAAGTAAAGGCAAGGTTTATCTTTCCTGGGACAAGGGGGGGGGTTCTTGGAATTTATTACATGTTATACTATGCATGGTTGTGAGTGACGGTGTGTCTGTGAATACTGTTACTCATTAAATAATCATCTATATAAATTTAATTTCTATAAAGATAATGTGAACTGTTGTCAGCAATGGGAGGATAGAACCACTTTTCATTTCCATCAAAATGTGTCTGATAGCCATGATGCCCATGGGTCTATATCGAATCAGTGAATGCTTAAAAAAGCGAACGATGATTCATCGACCCTATTTCCATGAACGCTGAAAATCCTGAACACCCGGAACAGCAAATTTTTTCTCGGGGAAAAAAATCGCTGGGCCAGTATCGGGAGTTTGCCATTTCCTCCGCTGTGTTGCAATCTTAGAGTTGGTATATTTAAGTAGGGGGTGGGGGGCACAGCCCCCCACATCAGGGGTGTGGGGTCAAAGCCCTCCACATTAAATACTGTTTTAATTTTTTTTCTTTTTTTTTTTTTTTTGTGGAACAGAGATTTTTTTCGTTGGGGGAAAAAATCACTGTTCCGAGTGTTCGGCATTTTCAGCATTCGCTGAGCTAGGGTCGATGAATAAGTGTTTGCTTTTTTAAGCATTCACTTATTTAATATAGACCCAAGCCCACTATACTTAATACTTATTTCATGCAATGATGTAACTAGGTTGTGGTCACTCTATTTGGGAATGGCATGATGTGTATATCTTAACTCATAATTCATATTTGTGCTGTATAATGTAATACATTTTGGAGGCATTTTGTCTAATATTTCCCCTCTCCCCTACAACATTTGCATCTTAAGCTTCACTGAGGTTCCTTTCTATGCAGATATCCCTCACAGTGTTTACCACATGGAAGCTATTATAAATCTGGGGAAAATTATATTTGCTTGGTGCACAGTACTTTTTGAGAATGGTGAAATTGCATATTGTGAGGTAGCAATATGTTAAGTAGATCATCTACATGCTCAAGACCAGTTCTGCTTCAAGGAAACTGTTTATGGGAGTCTCTCCTGCAATAAAATCTTATCACTTTGAGATTGTTTTCAGATATAATTCTTTATGACGCTAAATAAAATGTTATCACTTTGAGATTGTTTTCAGATATGATTCTTTATGATGCTAAGCACTATCTGCTGTCTTGAAGCCTGCCTCCTGATACCAAATGAAATATGACTGTTCTGAAAGACTATGAAAATGTGACTAACTTAATAATCTGATTTGAAGAATGATCTCTTGATCTTTGAGCTGATGTGGATTTAGCCTCTAATTAGAAATTGATAATGTTTTTGGATCAAAAATGATTTAAAGATGAGTTAAAGACTTGAGAGAGCATGCACATCATTTTATTATTATTTCAGTGTGAGTTTTAAGAAATATCTAGAGATATGAAAATGCCCATTCTTGACTGATATGCATGCATATGCTAATACCTATGACTTTCATAACTTTCATGCTTGCACATATGACATTGTGATATTTCTAGATAACTTAGTTCTGAATGCAATTTCAGAGGAAAACGATCTGCTACTTATTGATGATTTTTCTTTTCATTCAGAAAGTTTTAGGTGCAATGTTGTCACTCAAATTTGATAAAACTTTGGAGCCAGGTGGTTTAATCCCACTTTTACATGCAATTTAGACATCAACTCACTCCTATTAAAACATGTTAATCATATTACAACATGTAGTATATCATACAAATATCTAATTCAGTCTAAAACAATTTACATCCTGAAACCCAATTTTGATCCTGTTTATCAACAATAGTCCTGTATTAAAGTGTGTGCAACCATGCTAGCCAAAGCAATTTGAAATGTCATTGAGCAAGTCCTCTTTCTGTTAACACTATGACAATCAGCATGCAATCTTTT
Source organism: Protopterus annectens (assembly GCF_019279795.1). NCBI lineage: Eukaryota > Metazoa > Chordata > Ceratodontiformes > Protopteridae > Protopterus > Protopterus annectens. The sequence goes on along the minus strand of NC_056730.1, from coordinate 51,605,026 downwards.
CCATAGATTGATAGGAAATATTTTAAGAAGCCCACGTGTCTTTTCTATTGCAGTGCTAGGAAAATACACTTTGCCCAACAATCATATTCATACTATCAAAGTTCTTTGTGACTCAAAATTTATAAATATATAAAAAATAGCTTTTAGATCCAATTAAAATTCTAAGAGGATCAAGAAAAAAATGTATCCTCTGTCTCCTTATCTGTCTACTCTTTTCCTCACATCCTTGTTTGCAAAGTTACTCTTAAGTCCGGAATGCAAGATATAGCATTTGGCAGTCTAATGTTGATATAATCTGATTTGGAGGTTATGCTTTGGTATTCCTTCAAAATTCAAATGTCATTTACCCCCATCTTCCAGAGCTAATAAATGATTATAACAGATCTTCTATTTACAAGACCTTCGTAGAAAAATGAAATGTGTTTCTTTATGTAATCACAGTGTAACATCAAACCCATTTCTCATCTCATCCATCAATGCATCTCTTAATGAGATGAAATGCATAAAAGTAAAATAAATAATGGATAGTTATGCTTCTATTTATATGAAATTTAGTTTTGCCATGAAGAAGACTAAAATCAAGTTAGACATTTGAGATATAAGCAAACTTGACTACTTAGTAAGCTCTTTTGTAATCAAATGTAATATTGTTCCCAGGCTCTTCACTTTTGCACTACACCACTAGAGCTCTTTCAGATCTGTAAACAAAGCTATTTCAAAGTCACTTTTACAGAACAATAATCCTAGGGTATATCTCAACAACCTGGAAAATTTAACATTATAGGGGGTCTTAAGCTTCTAAATCTTTTATCCTATTATAATGTTTCAATAGGTGTTAACTTGTTTGAAGTTTGTGGCCATTTATTGTCCTTGTTGGCTATACCCATTTATGGGTCATAGCCTTTATGATGTTAATTCAGTAAATATGATTATACAGTGATTGGCCATTAACATTCAAAAACGAGCACGCTGATTCGTCAGCCCATCCAGTACACCCATTGTAAAATTCACATAAACCTACAGAAAAAAGTTCAGTTGTCCAGACTTTCTTCTATTAATATATGCTATGCCTTTCCAATTTTCTTGCGATTTAAAAAAAATGTGAAAATAGAGACAGTGGACTTAGCTAAAGAAACCAATAAGCTTCGATACCCTGCCATCACTGTAAAACACCAGGAAAGTAGCAGTAAATAATAATAACAAATGGTAAAGCTCGAGAATATATTTTAAAAACTATTCTTCAGCTTTACCATTTGTTACTGATATTTATTGCTACTTTCCTGGTGTTTTACAGTGGTTGGTGGTGCATCAAGGTAATTAAAAAAAAAAAATAAAGTTTGAAATCTGGACATTTAAGAGGTACGGGAGAGATAGGACAGAGAAAATACGAGGAAAATTATGTACGTTATGCAAAACTAAAGAAATGTACCTGATTTTCCTTGTATGTTCTCTGTCCTGTCTCTCTTGTACCACACAACTGTCCAGATTTCAAACTTTATTTAAAAAAAAAAAAAAAAACAAAAAAAAAAAAGAAGAAGCAATGAAGATATTCCCTTTGCTTCCTTTCCAAAGCACCCATGTACTACAAAGTCCCCTACACATGTACAGTACATCAAGAAAGCCGCAGGATACTGAAACAACATGGAAGAACCACATGACGCTGCTATACAAAGACATTAATTACAACGTAAGAACAAGAACCCTCTTCCATCTACCTGTTTAACTGAATAAACTACTGGAAACCTCAGCAAGGTGTCTTTATTCCTTCCACAGGGAGGATATCAGAAAGAGAGTGAGTCTCTTAGATCTGCTAGCTAAAGGGATTTTCTCTGGACTAATCCTTTATACTCTTTTTTTTGTTAGTCCTGTCACCCTCTGAGTCACAGGTGGGATACCAGACTTCACTTGAGCCCTCTGAATTACCTCTGATATTTTGTAAAATGGTGATGTGATCACTGCACAGTTGCTATTCCAGATGTACTGTTGCAGCCCTCCACAGATGTTGAAAATGTCTGTTACCTATGATACATGAATAATGTTCAGTGCTTTCCTCATTTCTGGTTGGATTTCCTCCATTGCCACATCCTTGAAAGAGCAGAACTCATCTACTGTAATGGATCTCCTTTTATAATTTGTTTTTCACATAGCTTTCTTAGAGGAGTTCCTCAAATGGATTGTTCACCATCTTAACAATATCCCCAGTTAAGGTCAATATTCTTAACTGTTGCTGAAAACAGCCTAGACAACATCCCTCTGCTTTTTCTAATTTCTCCAAATCTTTTGGGTTTCTAATACCATGATGAGAATGGACCCCATTCCTAAGTCAAAGTATGATTAAAGTTCATGAAATTAGTGTTGTTTCAATCTTTGATGTCAGCCAAAAGTGCTGTTCGCAGCACCAGCAATGTGCCCAGTAATGACTCGTACAGGGTTTCATGGATTGGTAACATATCTAAATACAATTGTAGATTCTTTTTTATACGACCCATTTCTCCTAATACTATTGGAACTGTCTGGGTATCTTTCTTCCACATTGCTCTCATTTATGCCTGCAGATCCTGGTATTTTATGATTTTGTGTGTCTCTGTATACAAGACACTGTAGTCATTGGGTGTGGCGATTTCAATGATCAATGCTACTTTTGTCTTCTTTTCTGAGATCACTATATCCAGTTTTCTAGCATCTATCTTTTGAAATGTTGGTAATGGGTGAGCCCATGTGATATAAACTTCATATAGTTTTTCTATGATGCTTTGTGACTCATGTTTCTAGTGTTTTTCAGCCAGCTTGATACCATAATGTTTGCACAATCCCCAGTGCACCAGTCTTGCCACACATATCCTTCTGCCATTTTTAATCTCTCCAAGTCTTTTAGGTTTCAAATACCATGACGGGAATGGACCCCATTCCTAAGTCGAAGTACGATTAAAGTTCATGAAATTAGTATTGTTTCACACTTTGATGTTAGCCAAAAGTGCTCTTCACAGCACCCGCAATGTGCCCAGTAATGACTCCTTCTGTAGTTCATATGGTGTTACATGAAATGGTAACATATCTAAATATGATTGCAAATTATTTTTTATAAGACCAGTTGCTCCTGCTACTATTGGAACTGTCTGGGTTTCTTTCTTACACATGGCTCTCATTTCTGCCTGCAGATCAAGATATTTTATGACTTTGTGTCTCTCTGTATACAAGACACTGTAGTCACTGGGTGTGGCAATTTCAATGATCAATGCTACTTTTGTCTTCTTTTCTTGGACCACTATATCCAGTTTTCTAGCATCTATCTTTTGAACTGTTGGTATTGGGTGATCCCATGTGATATAAACTTCATAATTTTCTATGATTCTTTGTGGCTCATGTTTCCAGTGTTTTTCAGCCACTTCGATACCATAATGTTTGCACAATCTCCAGTGTAACAGTCTCGCCACATTATTATGCCTTTCAGTATATAGTCCCTCTGCCATTAGTGCGTCACACCAGCAACAAGGTGTGTGACTGTTTCCAATTCGGTTTTACAAAGTCTACATTTGTCTGTTTCTCCCACATGTTCAATGGACTTTGTAAACCAGTGTGTACGTAGCCCACTAGCTTGGGCTGCCAATATTAACCCTTCATTTCTTGATGTGATTTTTCCTCTCCGTAACCATTCTGCGTTCGTTTGAAGTTTTCTATACTTGCAACTGTATTTATGTTTTTTCCAGATTTCTTGCCTTGTCATCTGGTTCTTCACCTTATATTATTTCTTTTGTTTTTTTTTGCACATTCATTTGCTGCCTGTTTTTTATTTACTTCTGATTTGACTTCCATTCCTGCTTGACGTCAATATGCTTCTGCCAAATTAAGCAGAGACTTAGATTTATTCTCCTCATGTTTCAAAATGTTCACTACATTTGGATCTTGTGAGGTCAGTAGATATGTGTGGAGTCCCATGATTGCAGATCTATGCATATAATAAATTTCAAGGAGACCCATCCCGCCTTCGGAATGGGGAATATATAATCTTGGTATGCACTGATTTTTATAAATCATTTGGTGAGCATGAAGCATCCTTCTTGCTTTAATATCTAGTCTATCCAACACTTTTTGGGGCCAGTCAGTCACTCCAAAACTATAAGTTAGGACAGGAAGAGCAAATTGATTTATTGCTTGGATCTTGTTCCTAGATGTTAATGCTGTTTTCAGGATTAATTTAAGTCTTCTAAAGTACTCCTTACAGAGTTTTATTTGCATTTGTTCATGTTTTATTGCTGATCCTTCATCAATTCCCAAGTATTTATACACTCCCTCTTGCTCAAGTTCTTTTATATCACATTCTTGTCCCAAACTGATGTTTTCCTGGTGCTGCAATGTTTCTTTTTTAAAGGTTGCTTTTGCACATTTATCAAGACCAAACGACATTCCAATATCATCTGAAAAAGTTTTGATAACCTACAGCTGTGCTTTCAGTTCCTCATCTGATGAGCTATACAGTTTTAAATCATTGACAAACAGAAGATGAGAAGTCATTAGGCTTTGTTGTTTTCTAGGAGCCAGATTGTAGCCATGACCTAAGCTGTTAAGTAAACAACTTAATGGATTAATGGCAAGGTAGAATAGCAACGGTGACAGAGTCACCCTGGAATATCCCCCTTTGAATTTTTATCCCTGGGATAATAATCTGTCCTTTATCATGCCTTAATTGCAAAGTGGTCTGCCACTGTTTCATGGTTACTGTAATGTAGTCAATCAGTGTAGGGTGTATCTTATACATTGTTAAGCACTCTTTTATCCATGAATGTGGGATACTATCAAATGCTTTTGGGTAGTCAATCCATGCCATACTTAGATTCTTCCCCTTCTTACAGTTCTCCACTATAAGTTTAACAACAAGTGATCCTTTGTTCCATATGACTTTCTTTTATTACCCTATTGTTCTACTGCCATAATTGAGTTTTCTTCTGAATGACTATAAACTCTGTCGGCGTCAGTTCCCATGTATAGTTTATACTTCGTTGAAGGACAAGTTATTGGTCTGTAATTTTTAGGGTAGCTTGCAGGTTCACCCTTAAGTAAGAGCATTGTTTTTCCTGTTGTTAACCAGTGCAGTGTGTGTTCGGGGTGTGCATATAAATAGTTCTTACTCATGGCTAAATCCCTGTGCAAAGAAGTTAATACTTTAAGCCAAAAGTTAGGTACTGCATCTGGGCCTGGGGTTTTCCAGTTAGAGGCTTTTCTCAACTTTGTTTCAATCTCTCTGGCTGTTATTTCATCCCATTTCATATCCTGTATCTTTAAACTTCTTATTCTTTCTTTTACTTCTTCTATCCATTTAGCATTCTTGTTATGCTCCACAGGATCTTCACAGATACTTCTCCAAAATGTATCTACTTCCTCTTTTTTTGGCAGTCTTTCAATTCCTTTTACCTGATTTCCCAATTCTCTATAAAGTTTTTTTTCATTCATCAATAAATTGCTTATTTTGAACTTTTCCCTTATATTTATCTTTGTATCTTCTAATTCTTTACGCCTGTTTTGAAATTTTTAGTTTGTTATCTCCAATAGTGCATAATAGATCCTGGTCTGTTCTAATAATGTGCATTGCTTTTATAGCATCTATCTTTCTTAGTATTTTTGTTGATCTATTCCCTCTTCTATAATCTTCTAACAATCACACTTCTTGACTTAGCTGCTTTATAGTTTTCTCTATTTGATATTTCCATGATGGTATTCGCTTTTGGGCCCTCTTTTCCCTCACTACCCTGTGTTCCTGTGGTAGAACTTTATCAGTTATTAATTTAGCAGCACAGTAATATATTCCATAGCTCTCAACCTGGAAACATCAAAAATCTGGCATGACCCATGAAAAATAGGTACAAATCTGTACGCTGATTAACGTCTAATTTGCATACATAATTACGTAACCCCACCCACTCCAATGAAATTGTGGGATACCAACTTTCAAACACAAATTGAAGAACAGACAACCAAAATATAGCACCAGAGTCCCACTGCAGCCATTCTAATGCCCCATTACCTGGCTATGTCACCCCATTTACCATAAACACTAATGTATGCATACTGCTTTACTTCTACAATGATTATTTGGATTTTATTTTTACATTTTACAGCACAACAATGCAGAAACCCTAATAAATATCTGGTAAACAAAGCAATACTGTCTCACTATGAAAATAGGCTAGGCATTAAAATTTATCTGCCCTTGAAACTCACATTCATTGTAATAGCATTGAAACCCACACCACATCCAAAGAAAATGCATCTGGCCAGTGGTGGATAAAGATTACCTTTGGGCTGTTTTCAAATCATTGGCTCCTTGCTCACAAAACAAGAAACATACTTGAGTTTTTTTCTTTGATACACCTTCCTGACTTTATTAAATTATATTCCTTGTATAATACAACACACTTGTTTTAAATTATATTCCTTGCATAATACAACACACTTGTTAGACAGAGCGCATTTTACATTTATTGTTGGAACATTTTTCCAGTAGGCTGTACTGTAGGCAATGAAACAAAACACATGAACCAAGAATGACAAAACTGCCCAATTCAGAACATTTCCATCATAAAAGTCTACTTCCACACCCACACTATAAATAGAATGATAGTAGTGTAAGTGGTGGGAGGTTGGCATAATGGTTAAAGTATTTACCTTACAGTCACAAGATGCAGGGTTTGATTCTCACATGGGGTAACTGGCTAGGCTTAAAATGGCCCACAAGGGCACGTAGCCTAGTACTAATCTATCTATCTATGAACCTATGGGCATCTCACACAGCATCTCACACTTATTTTCAATTTCATTTTTTTGGCGGGGGGACAATAGGTCAAAAACCAGGGACACATTTTAAGCATTGCTTTCATAATTTTGTAAAGTTGCTAGAATAAAATGTTGTGTTACCACCATGCATTTCACTGGCAAGTTTTGATCCCAGGACCCTATGCACTACAATCAGAACAACATAGTGCTATGCCAAATCAGTAGCCTTTTGGAAAGCAGGAAGACTGAAACTTAATGGCTATCATTTAGTGAATTAATTTCTCACTTCTCACCACAGCTCTCAACCTCTTGGCACAAAAAACCTGGGCAAAGCTCACAAGTGGTGGTGGCTAGGGAGTTTAGGCTCTTTTTACCCTGTACCCAAGGTACAGGGTTGGAGCCCGAGTACTTCTAGCCACCTTGAGGGATGTGTTTTCATGTCGGAGAAATTAAAAGCTTGTATATATTTGTATATCTGTATATATATATATATATATATATATATATATATATATATATATATATATATATATATATAGTTCAATAAGCAATCATTTCATATGAACCTCTCTTACATAATTAAAAAAAAATTAGGCTCTATTCTTCACATTATCAGGCTTGTGTCTGTAAACCTTTCAAACTTTGAAACAGTTTTCCAACATTCCTGATCTAACTTCTTAGCTTCATAACAAGCACAATCCAATAAATCTACATATGTGTACAGGCTCACAATGATCACACACACACACACACACACACACACACACACACACACACACACACACACACACACACACACACATTCTGTTCTTACTTCTCCGTTTGCAGGCCGACGAATGATAATACACCTCTGTTTCCCATTGCAGCAGCCGAGCTTCTAAAATCTGACTAGCGATACTACATCTCTGTTTGGCCGTAATAAATCCACTTTCCATTGCAGCAGCAGCTGAGCAAAAAAGCAGGCAGGAAGAAGCTTCTAAAATAAATAAAATCCAGGTGCGAGCGATACAAACAAGTATTTCCAAGTTATTTGAGTCTACGTGTGCGAGCTCAATTCTGACAGACTGGTAGCCCTGATGTAGCTGATGTCATCGCTTGCACGATGACATCAACTGACAAAGCGTGAAAAATAAAAAAAAATAAAAAACACAAAGAAAAAAATCGGAAATGAAGCATTGTGGCACCCCATTTTTGGACACCAAAACTCGGTAAAAATGAAGTAATTCAGGACAGTTGGGAGGTATGATATATTCTGATGTTATGTAGTGCTATCTTGCCGTAATTCTTGCTGGATGGGTTCAGAGCCGATATTCGGCTCCTACTCGGCCAGTACTAAAGCTTGAGAGCTTTGTACTGGCTCAAGGCTAGTCCCTATCCCATGGTGCCTCATGGCAATTTCCCAGATGTCATTTGCCACGAAAACTTCGAAGTTGTGTCTTACTGGCTCGTTGGCTAAGTAGAACAATTTTTTACTTGTTTAGTCCTTTTCTATCACCTTTTTCTGTCATATATATATATATATATATATATATATATATATATATATATATATATATATATATATATTAATAGTTTCTTCTGTATTGTGCTTCAGTTTTTGAAAGTTTTCAACCCCTATTCCCCCTTTAGGACTGTATGACCCATTTAAATTAGAGGGCCATAGTGCCCGTTTAAGTTAGAGAGCCTTTCCTCCATGTGTGTGTGTGTGTGTGTGTGTGTGTGTGTGTGTGTGTGTGTGTGTGTGTGTGTGTTTGTGTGTGAGTGTGAATGTTATAAAAAAAAAAACAAAACTTTTCTTCCTTACACTTTTATTTTTTAGTCTTTAACTATGTCTAAAGATAAAGATAAGGATCATAAGGATCATCGCCCTTCGGGCTTCAAAAAATGCAACAGGTGTGCGCAGAAAATGCCTCTACAGCCACACCAGTTGCGTATATTGTCTGGGTGAAGCCCATTTACAAGAACCTTGCACCTTCTGTCACGCTTTTAGTACAGGAGTGTTAAATGAAAGGAAGAGAAAGCTTATTGACAGGGGCCTCATGACCAGTTCCTTCCAGGAACAGCTGGAACTTGGTCAGGCAGCTCCAAAATCTTCAAAGAGAAAATACTCGGCCCCAACTTCGAAGCTGACCAAAAAGTCTAAAAAATCGTCAGAACCAAGGCGTTCCGGTTCTGACTCTGCTTCATCTTTGGTGCAGTCTATTCCATCAGTTCCAAGACAGTCTTCGGTACCGAAGGTTTTGCCTGACATCGAGACTGTATCTCCTATTTTGAGATCTCCTATTTTGGAGAGAAGGAGGTCTCCTTCAGTCTCCACCAGATCCTCCAGGACCCTATCAGATGAGGACATTGAGAGGGTGGTGAAGAGGTTGCTTTCAGATCCAGCTCTGGCTAGAAAATTGACCCCTCCAGACCCAAATGTCTTGGAGCCGTCCCCCGTACCGATCACTGTTCCTCTTCTGACTGCTTCACTCTCAGAGCCTATTACGTCAACTTCCTCTGTCTTCAACCCTTCAGTTCTGAGGATTTAAACTATTTCCTCTTAGCCAATTACTCTATACTCAATGGTTCAGTCTGGAGCTGAGGGTTCTGGGATCCGACGCTCTTGTGTCATCTCCGAGGGGGACAGTCACCCTGGGTTCTCTTTGGAACTGACCCTCAATCTCGGAGCCTCGGCTTGACTCAGCTCAGCTCCCACTTCTGCTTCAGAGCCATTCCCTCTTGCTAGGAGTCGACCATCTGCCCCCTCGGAGTGGAGATCTTCTTCGGAGTGGGGGGAAAGGCTTTAAAAGCTATGGAGAAGGCTTTATTCTCTGCCAAAGCCATTCCTTTGGAACCTGTGTCCCACCAGCAGCAGGCAGCAACCTCTTCCCCCTGCCACCCCCACAGCGTAGGCAACCAGAGGCCCAAGTAGCCCCCATTTGAGGTGCCCCCTCTTCCCAGACATCCCCAGATTATCCCACTGAAGATCTCCCTCAGAAGAGGTTATGTAAGAGTAAACATGTTAACTCCCCTGAGTCTGTCACATCAGACGCTGATTTAGAGGAATCAGAAGGGTCCCCTAGATCTCCCTCTGAGGATGTCTCCTTCTCTGACATCCTAGAAATCCTTAGACAGAGGGGTGATTGGAAGACCTCTAAGCCTACTGAGGATGAATCAGTGTATCTTGAGGCCTTTGGCTCCCGACCTTCCACCTCTTGGGTGACACCACCTTATGACCAACTTTTGGGGGTCATTTCACGTAAAGCATGGACCTCTCCAGATACAGTGGAAGCTGTCCCAAGGAGGCCAAACAAATTTATGACAGCACCTGAGGACAAGTCTTTCCTTAGAAAGGGAGTTCCAGCTGATGTTATGGTGGTAGCAGTGGCCACCAAGAAGGAATTATCTGCGACGTCTTCTAACATCCTCCTAACAAGGAGTCCAGGACAATGGATAGGTATGGGAAGCGTACTTTTTCTTCAGCGGCATTTACACTAAGATCGCTGAATTACCTGACTCATTTCACTTGTCTGTAGAGGGATCTCCTGAAAGAGTTAGGAGATACCCTCCAGGGTTTAGTAGCTCCAGGTTCCATGGACAAGGTTTCCGTGCAGCTCTCCACCCTTACTTCCATAGCTAACTCCTCCATGAGGCTGATCTCATATGTGGCAGATGGAGCAAGCAGGGCAGGCGCAGGAGGAATAGCTCTCAGGAGACATTCGTGGATGTGGCTTTGTAATTTTATGGAATCCTTCAAGTCTTCCTTCACTAACGTTCATCTCTTTTTGGACCCCAAGTGAAAGAGACTTTGACTAGGTGCGAGCAGGAAGGAAAAACCTTATTTGCCGTTGGAGTCCATTTCTCTCTCCCATCCAGACTCTATCCCAAGGGTAATACAGGAGGAAAAATGTGGTTCTGCAAATCCCAAAAAGGTTTTCCTCAGGCACAAGGTCAACCCTCCCCCAGGGGCAGAGGGGGAGGATATAATGGAAGATGCCACCCTTGTGGCAGAGGAGGTCCGCAACATCAGGGAGACAGAGAAGCTTTCTCTGATCATCCCTTCCATCGATCCTGAGGGGTTGCCCAACTGTCCATCTCTGGAGGCAGTTGGGGGTCATATATTGCTGTACCCAAGCGCCTGGCTAACTATCACTCAAGATTGTTAGGTACACACAGTAATATCCAGAGGTTACCTGATTCTCTTTATTTCCGAACCCCCAACAAACTGGTTTCTTCCAGACGTACCACTCATCCAACTAGACCGTGCAACATCAGAGGTCATCTCATTGCTACAAAAAAGAGTCATCCAAGAAGTCCCCACAGAGCAAGTAGGATCTGGAACTTACTCTCAATTCTTTTTAGTTCCAAAAAAGACACGGGACTGGAGATCAATTCTAGATCTCAGCAGGCTCAACAAGCATGTAAGTAAATCAAAGTTCCGAATGGTCACTCTGCAGTCGATATTTCCCTTTATCGGGAAAGACAACTGGATGTGCTCAATAGATCTCCAGGATGTGTACTACCACATCAAAATGGACAGGTGCTCCAGGAGACACTTACGCCTTCAGCGGGGAGCCAGCCATTTTCATTTCCGAGCACTGCCCTTTGGCCTCACTACAGCCCCCAGAGTGTTTACCAAATGCATGGCAGTGGTAACAGCTCACCTGAGACGTCAAGGATTCCAGGTGTTTCCATACCTAGATGACTGGCTCCTCACTGCTACCACCAAGCATCAACTCATAAGGACCAGGGACGAGACTCTATCCTTGTGCACCAGCCTAGGCATCACTGTCAAGTTGCAAAAGTCAGTCTTATCTTCCTCACAGCATATTGTATATCTAGGCTGAGAAATAGACACAACCACCATGTCAGTAAAGCTAACACAGGAAAGAGTGGAATCTCTACGCAGTCAGATCAGATCCTTATTAAACAAAAAAAGAGTCCAAGCCAGAGTAGTACTTCAAGTCCTAGGGACTATGGCTTCTGCCATCTTATTAGTTCCTTTTGCTCGTCTACATATGAGGATTCTCCAGTGGATGCTGTTTGCACATTGGTCAATGCAAGACCTTCCATTATCTCACCAGATATTAATAACAAATGCATGCAAAAGGGATCTAACATGGTGGTTACACACTAAACAACTTGTCATAGATCGTCCACTTGTTCCTCCCCAAGAGAAAGCAGTTTGACCACGGACGCTTCCCAGATAGGGTGAGGGGGCATTATCTGGGAAAGAAAGTCCAAGGTACTTGGCAAAACCATGAGAACCACTTACATATCAATGTTCTGGAGATGAGAGCGGTGCTATATGTGTTGCAAGCACTTCACAGCTCCCTTCCCACTGGAACAATTGTGATTCAGTCAGACAACATGTCTGTTGTATGGTACATAAACAAACAAGGGGAAACCAAGTCTTACCCAATTTGCAGAGAGGCCTTAAGAGTTTGGAAATGGGCGATGGATACTCAGCACTTCCTGATAGTAATGCATATCCTGGGGAAATCCAACGTGATAGTGGACAAACTCAGCTGAGAAATTCTGATGCCTCATGAGTGGTCCCTGAATCCAATGGTTGCAAAGGAGATCTTTCACAAAGGGGGCCAGCCTTGCTGCAATCTGTTTGCCACTCACCTGAACACCAAATGCAGCAGCTACTTTGCCCTCATTTCACATTTGGGGATGTCACCCAGGGATGCTCTAGTTCACGATTGGCCCCAGGGACTTCTCTATGCCTTTCCTCTCTTTCCACTCATACCCAAAGTAATACAGAAAGCAAGGCAGTTGAGGAGTTCCTTGATCTTCAGTGCTCCTTACTGGCCTCGACAAGTTTGGTTTCCTTTCCTGTGGCCCTACCTTTTGGAGGAACCATGGATTCTGGATCCATCTCCAGATCTCCTGATTCATCAGTCGGGATAAATCCACCCCTCCATCCACACTCTCAAATTGACAGCATGGCTGCTCCAATTCCACGTATAGCCAGGTGCATTCCCTTATCTCCAACGGTCAAACACATCCTAATTTCATCCCATAAACCTTCCACTCAGAAACTATATTCTAGTAAATGGAAAAGGTTTTCCCTTTGGGCTACAATCCGGGGCTTAGATCCATATACAGCTTCTTTAGAATCCATTTTATCCTTCCTAACAACAATTTTTCATGAAGGAGCAGCAGCCACTACAGTTAGAGTTCAATTAGCTGCCATTTCCAATTTCCATTTTGGTTTCATGGGAAATCCAATCATACAACACTCCCTCTGTAAAACCTTCTTAAAAGGATTTCTTCTTCTTAGGCCCCTGATAAAACAACTTTTAGAACCCTGGGACTTAAATTTAGTCCTCTCATCTTTGATGTCTGCTCCCTTTGAACCATCCTCATCATCAGACTTAAAATTGTTATCATGGAAAACCCTGTTCTTGGTAGCTATAACATCGGCTAGCAGAGTCTTGGAACTTCAAGCCCTATCTATTCGATCTCCTTACATTATCTTTCACAAGGATAGAGTCTCTCTTAGGACAAACCCTTCCTTTCTCCCTAAGGTATGCTCAGAACACAACCTGAATACTACCATTGAGCTACCTGTGTTTTTTTCCAAACCACTCTAATAAATCAGAGTATAGACTTCACCAGCTAAATGTCCACAGGATACTCAGATTCTATATACACAGGACCAAAGAATTCAGGAAATCTGATCAACTTTTTGTTTCCTTTTCTGACAAAAGAAAAGGCTTACTTATTTCAAAAATTACTCTTTCAAAATGTCTTTGGGATTGCATATCCTTTGATTATCAACAAGCTGGTAGACAATTACCATTAAAAGCTAAAGGTCACTCTACTATGGCTGTAGCTACTTCATGCGCCTTTAGATCTAGGCTCCCAGTTGATACTATTTGTGCAGCAGCTACTTGGAAAAGACCACATACGTTTGTCACTCATTACAAATTGGATTTGGCCTCCCGGGAAAGGTCATCCTTTGGGTCTACTGTGCTGAAGAGTCTCTTTACTTGAGCCACCCGGGATAAAGGTGCTGGGGATGCTGTCCCATCCAGCAAGGATTACGGTGAGATAGGACTACATAACATAAAGAAGTTATGTACTTACCGCAACGTTCCATGTTTGTAGTCCATCTCGCCTATATTCTTGCGTCCCTCCCTCCAAACCCCTTCCCATTTCTGGGGGATCTAGTGGACCTTTTTTAGGGGCTGCCTGACTTTGCTCTTTATTGTCCACCTGGAATGGATTATGTTTCTAATCCCTTCCTGTATTTTACAACTTCTTTCTTATTATTATTACCTCATAGGTATTTATTACTTTCTTGCAAACTAGATCTGGGGAATTGCCGTGAGGCATCATGGGATAATGGGCTAGCCTCGAGCCAGTAAAAAGCTCTCGAGCTTTAGTATAGGCCGAGTCGGAGCCGAGTATTGGCTCTGAACTCATCCAGCAAGAATATAGGCGAGATGGACTACAAACATGGAACGTTATGATAAGTACATAACTTCTTTTTTACTTCTGTTATATAACATGGATCTCTATAAACAGTCTTAATTACTGTGTTCATTTGTTTTATCAAGCTTCTGACTTTTGGGGTTTTATTAACCTTCTGCAGTCTATTTCTCTCATTGATCTTGATATATCTGTCTTTGTCTAGTAAATCAAGCAACTCTTAACTAATTTTCTTCCATATAAACTTCATTATTTTCTATGATTCTCTGTGGCTCATGTTTCCAGTGCTTTTCAACCACTTCAATACCATAATGTTTGCACAATCTCCAGTGCACCAGTGTCATCACACATATCCTTCTGCCCTTATGAGTCATCAGATGACTCACCAGAGCCTCTTTGAGACCATCTAACAGTTATTATTCATGGCTTCATCAAACAATGCACATGTTCAGACATTATATGCCTTTTTATCTAACATGATCACTTTCTTCACTTCTGGTACATCTTAGCTAGTCCTAAGGCTGCCACCATCTCAAGCACTAGCCACCTTTTAGCCACTGCTTCGGCTTTTAATGTCTTCTATGGAGTCCATTCATATTTCACATCAGCAACCTCCACCAATATTATGGAAGAAGCTCTTTTAGACGTGTATGTTGAACTCAGCCTACATAGAAGCATTGGGTGAGCATACCCAGAAGGTCTTTACTATATTGATTAAACTTCCTAGGTCTGACTGGCTGTTACTCCAACCATCTCTGTCAGCTCACCACCAATAGTTATGAATTGCCAATGCAAAGCATCTATTGAGAGTGCATGCATTTTCTCAGGTCTGAAGACACAGCTGAAAAGCCAGCAATCTTTAGTCCAAGGTGCTTTCATACCAAGGACATTTATGAGAAACATGTATATGAACATGCCATCTATTATGGACAACTTGTAACACAGAAGTCAAACTACAATTCACCATTCACCAGGCAAGACATTCATCCCAATCACCCATTTGTTCCCTAAATGAGAGTTGAATTCTATCAGTAAAATTACAAAATCCATAGGAGGTAGCCTTCAAAGCACATGCCCACAGTCTTTAAGAAGGCTGAGCATTCCAAACAATTATTCTGTGTATATGTACAAACATCAGACAGTTTTCCTTTTTGTAGCTTGCAGTCACATTGAGATGAACTTCTTATATACAGGCTCAAAATTTCACTAAACAGCACCAGCCGTAGACTTGGGAATATCTCCACATCTACTTAGGGTTTCAAATGATAGCCAGCTCTAGCTCAGAAGAGACACCGATCTGTCTTGACAAGTCTAGAAACAAGGCTGGATATCATGTTATGGTCAATTAAATCAGCTGGTACTTTACAGTCTCAGGCAAACGTTTTGGTTTCTTCTCCAGCAGTAACATTCCCAGCTCCAAATGCCAGATTTAATATCCAGGTTACCCCATGTTTATCCATTGCATTACTGTCTGCCATTCATTTGACAGACTCCATTACACCTGACTCCAAAACTTCACCTTACAAATGGCAACCCTAAACAGGTTGCTCTATGTAGTTTTTTTCTGGTTAAGCCTGCTGGGCTACATGGGTCACACAGTAGATAAGCAGTATCTGGCAATCATCACACTCATATTTAGATCTTGGGATGGGTCTCATTGACATGTTTAAGGCAGGGTTCTTACTTTTGCATAGCCCCTGCCCTGTTATGGAAACCAACCACAAATTTGGACTTGTTCATGGTGCTTAATAATTTGAAATAAGTTATTCCCATGTGACTACTGCTGGAGTGTATCTACTATCCAGTCTTACTAGCCTTAGTCATTCATACTTGCCATAGTCCAAGAAATTACAACAACCCTACAACAGAATTCCTGGGTTTCCTGCTGACTATACATTGTATGCAAATCACTGTAGCTCTGTTGAACTAATTTAGTAGTTTATTTTCAGCCAATACCTAACAATGGTGGTGCTGCGGTAGCGTTGTCGCCTCACAGTTAGACGTTGCCCGTTCGATTCTCAGTTAGAGTGTCTTCTGTGTGGCGACATGCATGAATGCAGCTGATTTAATTGACCATAACAGGGCAGGGGCGTTCCTTCGTTTAAGGTTGTGCGTTAGGCTTGGCAAGCCAGCACATAAAACTCTACTGCCAATCATTAGGGACCGGAGTTCTGCTGTGGCAACCCCTAACCGGGAAAAGCCGAAAGACACAAACAAACCTAACAATGCCTGTTAGAAAGGCTCTTAATTTCATCTTCTATCTACAGCTGAAGCATGGACAAATGGAGTCCTAGACACGGCAATGGATCAGCCCCCACCCACCCTGCAGCATTTCTGGTGTCCATTACTAGTCTTTCTGCCTCAAACTACCATAAACACTGCTCAAAACGGTCAGCGTGCATTCTATTTTCTTCTTTATTTTTGAAATTAAGGCAGAGACAGGGATGTCATTCAAAACTATTAATTTAAATATCCTTTGTTGACCAGGTTAGTCCCACTAGGTTAGTAGTGTCTTCTGTGCTGACCCTTGGTGGTATTTATATTACTTGAGGAAGTTTGCCCAGGACATTGGGGATATCACCCCTTCTGTTTTTGGTAGCTTAGGTGGATGTGAAAGACCACACAACACCTACCATTAACACAGACAGATGGGGCCTCAGTTTAACTTCTCAGCCAGAGGAAAAAGCACTCAGGATTTCAGCATCCCTCCCCCTTCTTTTAAAGTGCACTGGAATATCAACAGTCCAGTTACAGGCTGTGGAAGTAGAATACACAGCCTTCTTCACCAAAGCCAGAATGCTACCTGTTCTGCTAACACCGCTTTCCAATTCTGTAGCACAAACACTGACAGTTATTTACTGAACAAAACAGTTGCACATTGAAAACAGACTTAGTGTGAGCAAACAAGTAGACTTCTCTTCCCTTAAATCTTACATTCCTTAAAAATGCACCGAAGCTCACGTCTTGAAAATTTACTGAACTTGTCACATTCTTTGAAAATGCTCTCAAACTCACTTTCATTGAAAATGCATTTAAACTCACATTTTTTGAAGTATGCAGTTCGAAAGGTTTTTTTCCTTTAAGCAGTGAATCAAAATTTATTAACCAATATAACACAAAATTACCCATCTCAAGAAAGTAGTCTGGTACTTGGTGTAGATGATTAAGACTCTTGTTTTCTCTAGCTAAGGTACAGGGTTTGAGCCTGAACTAATAAACTAACCTGCCATCCCTAACTAGGGCATTGCACATTCCTGTTTGATGGAAACATTTAATCAATGGAATTGCAGCTGAAAACTGTAGCTGAGAAGCAAAACATCAAATGTCCTGCATTGCTTTCTGTATGTTTGTGTCAACATGAATGATTCTTGCATTGAGTGGATCCTTAAAGAAAATGTGTATTTTTTAATTATTTAATTACAATTAAATGTTGCGGGCAGCCCCCAGCGCACAACCCCAGCCACCGAGCCTTAGTCAACTACCTAGATTGTCCAGTGCTGGATCCGGTTCTGCTTCTACCTGTACTGTGTCCCAGCTGTGAAGTTCATTATATGGTAGTATTTACCATCTCACAATCTTTAATCTGCTAGTTTGTGTCTACTCTGTGCTTTCTTTCCCATAACTAATAAAAAGTGTTTCTAAGCTTCAGATCTGTAGAATAATTTTTTTTAATGAGTGAAATTTCTCAGGCATGCTTTAGGAAACTCCACAAAATGTACCTGATTAAAGAATGGAATTGCATTTTTAGTCCTGGCTTGACCTGATCTATCCTTCTTGCCAAAGTTACCTATTTAAACAATACTTGCACTGTAGTCAGTTAGCCTCTCTTAATTCCACTGTAGATGTAGTTCTTCACTTGCTAATTTCTTTTGGTATTTAATGGGTACTCTGTAAAAGTCATCTCATTTCTGTTTATTGTATGTATTCACATTTGTTTACTGGGATAGACTGACTCGGCAAAATCCAGGGAGAAAAGCTCCAAAATATTATGTAATAATTAACTAAGTAGTGATTAAACATATCCGTATAAATTGAGAGTTGTTCAGGATTTAGACAGGAATTACAATAGAACGCGTTGGTTGTTGGAATTAAATAGTAGAAGAGCCTATACAGCTTGAAGAAGAATGGTTTCACTTAACCAGCAAGAATGGGTGAGTATTGATTATATATTCAGTGGACAATTACTTCATGGAATTAAAGAAGCTAATTATGGCACACTAGCAGAGTCTGTCTGATCTAGAAAGTAAGTTAGGCCATAGTAGAAGTGTATGACAAGATAGAGGGAGGCAAGGAAGGAAAGAAAAGATACACTGTAGGTAGGGAGTATGATAATAGAGAGGAAAAAATAGCAAGAGAGAGGTGGAATTCAGGATAGTGGAAGGTGGGAAAATGGGGGTTTAATTGGTGGGAGGTAACAAGGAGGTATCGAGGGTAGGGATGACAGGAAATTGGGAATATGTATGTTGAAGGAGCTAATAACTGGATGGCATTTTTTTTTTTTTTTTTAAGGTTTCGAGTAGGATCAGGACCAAGAGTGTAACAGGTTTTGTTGCAGGAGTTGTTTAAATTGTTTTTTGTTACTCTTTAGTTTTAGAGTTAGAGGAATAGAGTTTCACTACCTAGACACATAGTCGGAGTAAAAAGAGTCTCTGCTGAGTTACAAGATTTAAATATCTTTAGTAGGTATTTATCTGCAGAATGCAGGGCTCTTTTTGGATTACATTATAAGAGGATGAGGGACAGATTTAAAAAAAATTCTGCTTTACAGATAAGGGTATATGCCAGAACAAACTGTCAGTATGCAAGATAGTGTTAGAATTCAATCCATTGAAGGCCCTTTACAACTAGTTAGTGGTGTGACTGGCATGGGAGATTAGCTGCAAATTTTGCACTTTCTTGTATTGTTCTTCTAGAAGGGTAGAGTGGGAGGCTTGGAGGTTATTGAAGATAAATAAACCATATAGAAGAATTGGATGATGGTAGCAATTAGAACATGCCATTTTTTTGCACAACTACCAGTCCATTGCTGTACAAATCATAATAACTCTAGTTCATCCAAGGAGGAAATGATGACTTGGAGATTGCTAAGGGTTCATGGCCATTGGTGTGAAATAGGCTTTAAGGAGGGATGTTTTATTATTGTTATTATGGACACTATTTGCATTAAGATTCTATGGTTCAATGTTATGACAGGTATGTTTATACCTGTGGGAGAAATAGGGATTAACCAGCTCCTTGAAAGACATGGATAAATCCCCAGCTAGGACTCAGGCTACTTAGGCTCAATTAGTGGCTGAAACACCTGTTGGAACTGATGTTTTGGAAAAGTAAGGTGATGCAGTGACTATGGTAAAATTCCCACAGTAAAGCAAGGATCACACAGAGATTCGTGTCTTCCAGAGGAGGTTGGAATATTTGACCATGTCAGTGCAGAGGCATGGATGTGCATCACAAATACATATTACAAATCATTCTCTTGGATTCCACTGTGCATGTTTAGGACAATATCTAGTAGTTAAATAGTATATATATATATATATATATATATATATATATATATATATATATATATATATATATTAGACCTCATTATCAGAGAATGAATGGGCCATAGCCCTCTCACCCAGGGAGTAGATCTCTCACCCAGGGAGAAAAAGATTACAAGCAAAACTTCATCTGTATTTAAGTAAAGCAACACATTTTCTTTAAGAAAATGGATTATGCAGCATTTATGGAATAATATTAGAACAACCAAGTTTTACTCTGTCTTTTTAGGGTGATTTAAAATTGGAAACTTCCTTTGACCAGGATGCGGGTTTTGTAAGAATGCTGCACATCAAAAAACATTAGTGGGGAAGCTCCTTGCAGCACAAATGCATAAAGTTACAGGGTGTTAGATGGATAACCAGATAATGAAGGTACTTTAAGAATGAGTTCAAGAAAACAGTTAAAGGAATGCCGTGAGAAGTGAACTATAAATGGTTAAACAGCAATCTTGTAGGATACGACCAATTAGGCTACAGTGAACATTGTAAAACATGCAGAAGTAATGTAGGAGATATCATCGCATGTAATGTACAGAAAATAATAAAGATGTGCAGATGACAATGAAAGAGTTCTACATGTACCAAAGCACTGATAGTAAAAACAGCACAATCAATGCCTGAGCTAAACTTTTTATTTTTTGTTTGCTAACAGTTTAAGAATGGAAATGTATTTACTAAGGAGGTGAGGGAAGAACCTTAAATGTGACTATCCAGTGAGAAGGATGTATGAGAACCAACGAGATGGTGAAGGGTAGCTATTAAGTTATAGGGCTGCACCCAGTGAGTTATTCAGAGATGGCAGAGGTAACCGGAGCCAGTTCCTACAGTAGAAATCAACACAGTGCAGATTACAGTAACTTAAGACCAGACATTAGCAGCTTGTAGTTGTACCTTGTGCACCTCCCCTTTCAGACATTTTTCAATGAAGGACCTAATGAGAGCCACACTATTACCTGCACAGGAATCCTGTGTTCATGAAAAATGGGCCTCTTCATTTTCATTCCCCCCACACACTGCAGGGTGACAGTGTTTTAAACATATTAATGCATAATTAAACTATAATTACTACTGCCCTAGCCTGTCCTCCTTTATATCTCACTACTCACCCACTAGACTTCGCAGTTCTGGCCAAGACTTACTATGTATCCATAAACTTAGGACTAAAATGGGTAGTAACCCATATAGCTATCACCTGACTATTACATAGAACAAGCTTCCACTTCAAATTAGATGAATAAAACAACCTAAATAATTCAAAGCAGCTGCCAAAGAACACGTAAACCCATAAAATAACCACTACTCCAAACTTTACTTTATTCCCTTCTATACTAACACATCAAATTCCTCCTGACCATGCCTATCTGTCTCTTTCAGTCTTTCTAACTTAGATTATTTATGCCTCAGCTTAACCTCTCCCTCCCTATATCCCTCCCCTAAATCACATCTTAAAAGTACCTAATGTCTATATAGTACCAATACTTTAAGACTTTAAGAATATTTCTATTTTATTTTCTCACATAGTCTGCATTACTAATGATAATGCATAAATATTCAAAACTTGCATAATGTTGTAAATATCAGCAAAAATGTTATTGTGTCTGTAATTGTTTTTATTGTATTGTACAATGTTCCTTGAGTGTTTCTCCACGAACCTCCACTGAAACAGGGCAATTTTGTAGCTCAGTCGGACTTTTCCCAGTCAACAAATGTAAAATAAAAAAATAAAAATAAATAAATATTGATTTATTGTCCATGCCTGTATAACTAGGTCTAGCAGAATGCAATAGCAGCAAATATGTAACAAAATCAATTGATACATTTTAAAATTTAGCAGAATGGCTGCAAGCCTTTAGAAGGAGGAAGGAATAAAGTTTAATTCACACTTATGAACAGTGAAAGGTGTAAAAGTTTGCTTGCCAGGATAACCATTCCTCAAAATGGACAATGTAGCCTGTTGAAGGCAAGGCCAGTATAAGGTGAAGCATTCAAGAAACAAGTCCTTCTGTCCACTCTGCATATGTCTAATAATAATAATAATAATAATAATGATAACATTTGTTAAGCAGATAGACCCACTAGACACACAATCCCTTTTCGGGGGCAACCCAGGAGCAATGTCTGGTTAAGTGACTTGGCCACTGTCACAGAGTAAACAAATGTGGACTGAGAAAATGAAATCTTATGCCACAGGAACTACAGCTGACAGCTTATACCCTCTGCTCCAAACACCAGACACTTTCTCCTTCTTACTTGAGGAAAGGCTTATACAATAGAGTTCCTTTGTTAAATAAACAAAAAAGCCCATCCCATTTACTGTTCAGGTGAACTTCAAATTTATTGATTCGAAAATGAAGTTTGGGAACAAACCAATCTGCACAGTGGCATCTTCGGATGTGGGTCAGGTAGTAATGGGAGTTAAGATGGTAGTGGAAGAAAGTTAGTTAGTGTGGTGGGGGTGGAAGTGTTAAACTGGAAATGTAGGATGGTTGGGAGGAAATACGGAAAGTGCAAGAAGGGGCTTAACTGGTTTTGTTTGGGTGTAACTGGGTAAGCGATCAGATTCTGGCATGAACTTGCTACTTGCCTCCTTCCCTCTTTTAGAAACATTGAAGATTGTGTGGTTATTTTATAGGTTTGGTGTTTACGTTAAGAAGAGGGGCAGGCTTGTCCCTCTTCTGCTCCCCCTCTGGTGCTGGATGTTTAATTCAATGAGTTGGGGGAATGAAAATGAGTGATGGGAGCTGCTTGATAAGGAAAAGTAATCGAGTGGAGGTAAGGATGTTGTTTATTTGGTTAAGGTGAGTGGGGTCACACTGCTCTAGTAAATGGTGATTAATAAACTTAAATATTGTTCAATAAGTTATGTTTATGGTAGTCTAATAAAGTTCGTCAAATGTCATTTGGTGTGGTGTGTTTAAGGGGACCAAGACAAAAGGAAATGAACTTTTAAAAGTACAAAGTGATAATCATTAAAAAGAAAAAAAATCATGTAGCATACTTGGTCAACATTTAAGCAAACATTAGTTTTCTCTGTTATGAATTAGTAGAAATATGATGCAGGTATCCCAGAGTAATCAACACTATTTTAGGAGTTTACTGCCATTCATAGATTTTCCATCCCAATGATATTTATATTTACTAAGTAAAGCACTCATAAAATTCGTTTTGAAGCCTAATAGCGTTAGACCTTTGTGTTAAGCCACTAATGATGGCACTCAATCATATGGCACAATGAAAATAATCAATTACTTCATGTGAAACCAAAGTATGTACAAGAAAATGTAACTGCAGTTGTTTAGCAGCTTCTGTGATTGTGGCTTCTCTTGTGTAGCAAAATGAAGAGAGAGAGAGAACGATAGAAAGAAAGAAAGAGTGAACCAAAGGGGAAAAGCTGTTTCTGCTTCATTATTACTTTTTTTATTCTCACTTTTGCAGTCTCCATGATTTTTTTGTAGTTCACAGGAAAATGACTTACATGATGTGACAACTAATGTATTACTTTTAGAAGATGGTCTTTAACAGTTTGTTCTTAAAAAAAAGATTAATCTTCATTGTGTTAGAAGAAAGAATAGAAATAATAAAAGATATGAGAAACTTATAAAGCTATTAGTTATACGAACAGAAAATCATTTTGAATGATTCTATCCAAGGAGAACAAGTAAACAGCACATAAGAGGTATGGCTTTGAGTGATGGAGAGATTCCCAGACAAAAGAGAACGGGTTCTTATTGTGATGGGCAGTCTCATTATACAACTGAATGGTTATTTATGTACTGTCCATATCAAATGTACGTATGTGCCTTATACTGATTCTAGGCATCGTAAAACCACTTAATTCCAATAAATTAAATTAAACCATTTCACAATGATATAACAGGGTGGAATTAAAGTAATTTTTTTTCTGAAAACTTAAAGGGCATAGGAATATGGAAACGTAATGTGTAAAATAACTACTTCTCCATTGTTGCAACATCTAATTTTACTGAAAGATGTCTGTGTATTTTAAAGGTCTTAATGATTATGACAGTGATTGCATAGTAAGAAAATGATTATTTTGCATTCCTTGCTTC
>NC_056730.1:51133717-51208717 GCF_019279795.1 Protopterus annectens | reverse complement strand
CTAAGTATAAATCCCTATGTAACTAGATGGGTTGCCAACTGGTTCATTGACAGAACCCACACTGTGAAAGTAGAAGACTACAAATCCAGCTTCAGACCAGTGACAAGTGGAGTACCACAGGGTTCAGTCCTGGGTCCGCTCCTGTTTGGTATCTACTTCTCTGAAGTACAGGCCAACACAGACAGTCTTTGGTTAACAAAGTTTTCAGATGACTGCAAACTAGGAGCCATAATCAAAACTCCAAAAGATGTGGACATCCTACAAAAGGGCCTTGCTGAGACAGATGCCTGGTGTCAAAGCCGTGGTCTTAAGCTCAATGCTAAAAAGTGCATTGTCATTCCTTTTGGTAAAAACTCAGTACCCATGAACTACCACATAGGTGGTAGTCTACTTAACACCGAAAGTGTTATAAGAGACCTTGGGACACAGGTGGACAGTAGTCTCTCCTTTGATAATCACATCACCACAGTAGTCAGGAAATCCTTCTATGTGACACACCTCATCACAAAAGGTTTCTCATCCAGGAAAAAAGAGGTCATTGTTCCCCTCTACTCATCACTCATTAGACCCATTATAGAGTACAATGCCCCTTTTGGTATGTACCTCACAAGACATCTATAACAACTGGAAAGGCCACAGAAATAGCTCACAAAGAGGATTACCAGCCTCAAGGAGATGCCCTATGCAGACCGTCTCAAAAAACTGCAGCTTTACTCCGTTGCATATTGCCTACTCAGAGGCGATTTCTGCCTAACACACAAAGCTATGTCAAACTCAGAGCTTTTAGACATGCTCCACTTAAATAAATCCCAATCCCTATGAGCTACATGCTCTAGGGACCTAAACCTCGTCACCACAATAAACAGAACATGCTGGAGGGATAGATTCCTGTCCCAGAGACTTCCCATACTCTGGAACAAACTACCTATCTATATCAAACAAAGCTCCTCATTAGCACTGTTCAAGAAAAATCTTGATAATTGGATAGGAGATAGGAAATTCACCCCGGGGATCACTTCTGTGGCTCTGCTCAACCGTGGCACAGGAAAATAATTTTCTTGGGTGGCGAAAGCCAGGGTACCTTTGGCTAGGCTTATATAGGCCCTAGGGCCAATAGCCTAGTACCTACCTATGAACCTATGAACCTATGAACCTATCTATCTATCTATCTATCTATCTATCTATCTATCTATCTATACATAAAGCTATATACATATATACAGGTTTGCGCATGTGTGTGTGTGTGATGGGTGTTTCTATACTTATATTGCTATACACACAAACATACTGTATGTATATATATATATATAAATATATATATATATATATATATATATATATATATATATATATATATATATATATATATGAGGAGAGGCTGGACTCTACCCTTCTGAGCTGGGAATTTCTGGTTAAAGGCTTATAGTGCCTGCATATTTGAACTGTTTCTTACTGAAATTGGTACACCTTGTTTGCTGTAGCATAGACTAGATCCAGGCCTATTGAATCTAGCTTTGTTTGTATGCTTGTTGTTTGTTTGCTTGTTATTTATCTGAAACGCTAATTCCACCTAAAACGCGGCTTTTCAGCGCTTCTGTGGATCCCTAGTGATATCTGCATTGCTTACTGTACTTATTTCCTTTTTTCACTTGAAAGAAAGTTACTGCTTGTCATTTTCGCATTTAAGTTACCTGTAACACATCGCATTTAAGATACCTGGCACTTGCTCACTAAAGCAATTATATAAGTCAGCACTAAAAAATTAAAAGCACTACACCCTCACAAACTCCCCTTGAATACCTTGTTCCCCATTGGCCCCTTTTTTCAATTATAAAGGAATTCCCAATACTATTCTAGCATGTCCAAAGGTCAGTTGTCACTCTCCTCTCCGGTCCAGCTGGTGAATCTGGGAATCTTGAGGCAATGTTACAACTGCCTCATGTACACAGACAACCTTCTCCTCCTCCCAACAAATTCCAACACATGTGAGAGATGCAACCATATAGCCATACTGGAGGCTAAGCTCTCTCAACTCAGTACTGGCATAACCAGTCAGGAGTAGAAGGAAACCACACTCACTACAATTCCAGTCTCACATAGACCTACCACGACAACAAACCAAACACATAAACACACAAAAACATACTCGGAGGCTCTAAATAAAAATCTGCCTAAGCAGCAGAGACCTCCACAGCAGACACCCAAGCAACCGCAACCCCAAAACAAAACATGTGCAACACATAGCTCACAAAGCCAGTGTGCCGAACAGTCAGAGCCCTTAAGGCTAAACAACACACCTGATACACTTGTAATAGGTGACTCTATCGTCAGGCACACTGACGTCCCGCTCACCAGGCTGAACAAGGAGAAGGTCACGGTGAGCTGCCTGTCGGGCGCTAGGATCCGCCACATAACACAAGCGCTCAGGTCACTCCATGGCAAGTACAAATATGACTCAGTCATTGTCCATGCTGGTGTGAATGACCTGAGACATACCTCCCTGGACTACATGAAAAAAGACATAGAGGAGCTCTTTGAGCATGTAGCCCAGGCCAGTATGACCCTGACCTTGAGTAGCATCTTACCCTCACCAAGAATAACGCCACAATATGTAGACAAGATGATCAATTTCAACAATTGGCTTAAGTATTGGTGTCATTCAAAGGGGATCCAATGCCTGTCAGCCTGGGATGACATGCTCGACAAGCCACGATGCTTCGCTAGGGATGGCTTGCACCTGTCACCCCTGGGCTTTTGGATATTGGCAAAGGCTCTTGCTACCCCCATAGTGCCTTTTTTAGGCAATGCTCAAAAGACAAACCCACCTCCATAGGTATCGCAAGGGATTAGAAACTAAGAGTAATGCTACTCAACGCCAGAAGCCTAAACCTCAAGATGCACACACTCGAAACTCTCCTTAGCATGGAGAACATCGATATCTGTGCAGTAACAGAAACCTGGTTCAAGGCTCCTGAGAGCACCCCAGCACTACCAGGTTATACCTCATACCATGCTTTTCTGCCCCAAAACTTGGACCGAACCACAAAAGGAGCGGGAGTATCAACATTCGTCAAAGATACCCACATATCCAGGTTGGTGGCACAGCACGAAGCATCAGAGACTATCCATGTGCAACTAACAGTGGATAAAACTGCCTTCCAGTTTATAGCCTGCTACAGACCACCCTCCCAAACCCAGGAACCCCACTCGGCCTTCCTGAGAACACTGGAAAATATGAAGGTCTCTCCAAACACCATTATATTGGGCGACTTCAACTACCCAAACATAGACTTGGAGCATTACTCTAGCTCCAAAACCCTAGCCCAAAGGTTCCTAGAATTTATAAACTCAAATGCTATGGAACAACTTGTTACCACTCCCACAAGAGGGGAAAACATACTGGACCTGATCATCACCAACATGGGGACTCTATGCTCCAGACCAGAAGTGTATCCCTCACTGGTAAGATCAGACCATAAACTAATCTCACTGGATATTCACATCCCGACTCCACCCCCTGCCCTTAAAACCACAGTGAAAAACTTCTCTAAAGCAAATTTCACACTCCTCAAAACCGAGGTGGAATCCTTCAAAGACCCCGGGCCTGTGGAAAATAAGGCCCAGACCACAGAATCCTTTATAAACTCATTCTATGAACACCTTCAGGAATGCATGGATCATGCAATCCCAAATAAAACCAAGACCCAATCCTCCAAAGGCAGACGTCCTGTCTGGTGGACCCCAGCCATAAACAAACTATACAATAGAAGGAGGAAGCTACTACATGAGAGAGCAAAATCCAAAAAAGGGAAGACATCTCTGATCAGTATTAGCAAAAAACTATGGGCACTCATAAAATCGTCTAAGGCCAGCTTCGAGAGAAAAATTGCACAGGACACTAAGGATAATCACAAGGCTTTCTTTAGTTATGTTAGGAACCTGGGTGGGAATTCCCAGATATGCTCAGAATTAGTCCAAAATGACAAAATATACACTGAACCCACAGACATTGCCAACATCCTAGCTGACAGGTTCAGCCAAACTTCTCCTCCCCACCCCACCAAAAGGGCAAATATCTATCCCAGCAGAGTGCTGCCCACCTGGCATCTCAGGTGCTCAGGTAAGAGCTGCCCTCTCCAAAGCAAAAAACACAGCATCAATGGGACCAGATGGTGTCCCGGGCTGCATCCTACATGAACTCCAAGAAGAGCTAAACCCAAACATAAAACTACTGTTCAGTCTCTGCCTTACTACAGGATATGTACCCAAAGAGTGGCGTACAGCAACAGTGGTCCCTCTACACAAAGGTGGTGCCTCAGCGGATCCTGAAAACTATCGCCCCATAAGCCTGACTAGCTTGGTGTGCAAAGCTATGGAAAGGATCATCATGGACCTCATACATAAAGATATTGTGGACCTACAGACACTGGATCCTACCCAGTTCGGCTTTGTTAAGGGCAGATCCTGCCTCTTAAACCTGGTTGATTTCTTTGAAACAGTCACCAACGCCATTGACGAGGGGAAGGTTGTCCACACAGCCTAGCTGGACCTCACAAAAGCCTTTGATACAATACCCCACTTGGGCATTATAGATAAGCTCACCTGCTTAAATATAAACCCCTATGTCATTAGATGGGCTGCAAACTGGCTCAAGGACAGAACCCACATGGTTAGAATTGCTGGAGCCATGTCAGACTCCAAACCAGTTACAAGTGGCATCCCACAAAGCTCAGTCCCGGGACTTCTCTTGTTTGGTATATATTTCCTGGAGGTACAGGCCAACACAGAAGGACTGTGGCTGACCAAGTTCGCAGATGACTGCAAACTGGGCACCATAATCGACTCTCCAGCCGACACAAGCATCCTCCAAAAGGGCTGGTGTCAGAGCCATGGCCTCAAGCTAAACGCCAAAAAGTGTATAGTTATCCCCTTTGGCAAAAGCAAAGTGCCCACAAATTACCACATAGGTGGTAATCCATTAAGTACAGAAGAAGTAATTAGGGACTTGGGGACCCAAGTTGATAGCAATCTCTCATTTGACAACCACGTGGCCAAAGTGTTTAGAAAAACATTTTATATAGCCCACCTAATCATGAAGGGATTCACATCTAGATCAGGGGAGGTCATCGTGCCTCTTTACTCATCCCTCATCAGGCCCATAATTGAGTACAATGCCCCTTTTGGGATGTACCTTACCAGACACCTACAGCAACTGGAAAGACCCCAAAAGTACCTCACCAAGAGGATCAAAGGGCTCAAACAGATGCCATATGCTGCCCGGTTAAAGAAACTCCAGCTCTACTCAGTGGCATACCGCCTACTCAGAAGCGATCTGTGCCTGACGTATAAAGCCATGTCCAACCTGGAATTAATGGACATGCTGCACCTCAGAAAATCCAAATCCCATCGAGCTACGTTCTCGAGAGACTTGAACCTCAGCACTGAAATAAATAGGACATGCTGGAGGGACAGATTCATAACCCAGAGGCTCCCTTCACTCTGGAATAAAATCCCAGTCCAGGTTAGGCAGAGTCCCTCATTGACTCTCTTCAAGAGGAATCTTGATGAGTGGATGGGAGATCATAGGTTTACCCCAGGTATCACTTCTGTGTCACTGTTAGACAGAGGCACAGTATACTAACCTCGAAAAAGGGCATAGAAAAATTAATTTAAAATGGGTGGTGAAAGCCAAACACACTCTGGCTAGGCTTATAAATGCCCTAGGGCAGATAGCCTAGTATGAACCTATGAACATATATATATATATATATATATATATATATATATATATATATATATATATATATATATATATATGTCTCTACCTGATAACACCTATACACCAAAACACCGACAACTTAATAACCGACACGACAAAACCGAAAGTTCAAAAACACGAAACTGCACATGCCTGACAAACCACAATCCTGACAATCAACAAAACAAATAACTTTCCCGAAAAACACACACACAACACAAGCACACCAAAAACCTTACAAACCTACACTAAATCTTACATACACAACTATATATGCACTAACCTTAACCCGCACCCTAACCCTAACTCACTTAATCCGCCCCTAACCCTTAAGTCCATCACTATCGCACACTTACCTAACCCACTCCCTGACCCTAATGTCCGTCCCCATTGCACACTTACCTTAACACTTCGGTGTTCTCAGCATCGGGATTCCCGACTGTCGGTCTTCTCTGTATATATATATATATATATATATATATATATATATATATATATATAGATATATATATATATATATATATAAATATACGCACACGCACATATACATATATATTAGATATTGTGCGCCAAAGCTGGAAAGTTACATTCTACAAATTTTAAAATGTCTGAAAAGTCACCCCTAGTGACAACAGTCTTCAACCTAGCATTATGCACAGTTGGACTACCCTTGTTTCTCCTGCCAACCTTGTTGACTTGGATCTTTTGAGGCAGTGTAGCAATAGCCTCATGTACACAGATGACCCTTTACTGATAGCGCAGTCTGGTACAGATGTCTGGTGCCAGGATTCACCAAATCACACATGCACTCAAGTCTCTCAGCAACAAGTATCGTTATGGCTCTGTCATAGCTCATGTTGTTGTGAATGACCTGAGATGTACCTCAGAGGACTATATGAAGACAGACATGGTTGAGCTCTCTGAGGATGTGTCCCAGGCAGGTATGTCCCTAGTTTTGAGAAGCATACTACCCTCACCTAGAATGATGACACATTATAAACAAAAAATGATTGATTTAAATTATCTGCTTAGTTGTTGGTATCATTCCAAGGGGATCCAGTTCCTGTCTGTCTGGGAAGCCATGGACAACAAACTTCGCTGCTTTGTCAGAGATGGTTTGCACCTGGCACACCTAGGCTTTTGGCTGCTAGCAAAGGCTCTTGCCTCCCCCATAGTGCCTGTTTTAGGCAAGTTTTTGAAAACAACATTACCGGCATGAAATTAACCAATTGGAACAAAATAAGGGTTATGCAACTAAATGCTAGGAGCTTAAATCAAAAACTGCACTCCCTAGAAGCACTTCTATCAGGGCAGTCACAAAATCCTGGTTTAATGCCTCAGAAAGTAGCCTGGCCTGCAAGGCTGCAATGCCATCCACACCTTTAGACCGCAAAATGAATGTGTGAAAACCAAAGGAGGCAATGTTTCAGTATATATTAGAGATAAAATCACCTCACCTCCAGTTAGACTGGGCAACTCCATAGAGTTACTCCAGGTCCAGATTATGGTGGGTAAGATGCCCATTCAAGTCCTAGCCAATTTTAGATCCCGCTCCATGGGTTATGGCACCCATTAAGCCTATTTAACCAAACTGAAGGCAATCCAAATTGTACCAAACACACTGGTTATGGGGGATTTTAATTTTTCCACCATCAACTGGGAAACCTACCCTACCCCAAACTGACTAGCGCAAATGGTGCTTGACTTTGTGAATTCAAATGCACTGGAGCAAATTGTCCATACCTTGACAAGAGGAATGAATATTTTAGATCTGGTCATCACAAACATGTCAAACAAGTGCACCACTGCAACTGTTGGATCATCATTAGATAAAACTGACCACAAATCAGACACCAAGAACTGACACTAACACCAGAACTCACAAAGGATGAAATCAGACTAATAAATTTCACCAAGGCAAACTATGCCTTCCTAGATGAAGGTATAAATGCATTCCAAGACCCACCCCAAGATGAAAGTGGTAAGTATGCCAAAGCTTACACTACAGCCCTATACAATCACTTGCATAAGTGTTACTCAGCTGTACCAGATGGAATCAAAGCCAGAGCCCCAAGTAAAAACAAGCTGCCATGTTGGACATCCAGCATCAACAAATGTTACAATAAATACAAAAAGTTGCTGTCCAAGAAAACAAAGACAAGGACCCAACAATAGACAAGCATCCCCCCAGTCTTAACAGGTGAATAAGACAACTTGTCAAATTCTCCAAGCGCTCCTTTGAGAGAAACCTAGCAAATTCTGCCAAGGATAACCATAAGGCCTTTTACAACTATGTACATAACCTAAAGGATAGGAACCAGGCATGTAAAGGACTGGTGGCCAATAGTATCACATATGACCTCACAGAGATAGTGAACCTGCCAACAGATAGGTTTGTCGAAAATGTCATTCCCTTATCCCCTCCTAACTTACAACAAACCTTCCCCCAAACTTCTCCCCACATTACATATCTGAAGAGTAGGTCCTCAAAGCCCTGTCCAAGGCAAAGAACACAACCTCCATGGGACCAGATGGCATCCCGGGCTGTCTTCTAAACAGACTAAAACATAGATTCATAGGTTCATAGGTTGGTACTAGGCTATCGGCCCTAGGGCCTATACAAGCCTAGCCATAACAATTCCCTGGATATTTCTTCCCACAATATTTACTTCCCTGGATCCCTGTCTAGTGGGGCAACTGATGTGATCCCCAGGGTGAATTTTCTATCTCCCAGCCAATCATCAAGGTTCCTTTTGAAGAGGGCCAAAGAGGCGCTCTGCTTGACATGGATGGGCAGTCTATTCCAGAGTATGGGGGAGTCTCTGGGTCAGAAACCTATCTCTTCAGCATGTTTTGTTCATTGTGATGACAAGGTTTAGATCCCTGGAGCGTGTGGCTCTGAGGGATTGGAATTTCTTTAAGTGGAGCATGTCCAACAGCTCAGGGTTTGACATGGCCTTGTATGTTAAGCAGAGATCGCCTCTGAGTAGACGATATGCCACAGAGTATAGCTGGAGTTTTTTTAGATGGTCAGCATTGGGTATCTGTTTTAGGCCTGTGATTCTTTTAGTGAGGTATTTCTGTGGCCTTTACAGCTGTTGCAGATGTCTTGTGAGGTACATACCAAATGGGGCATTGTACTCTATAATGGGTCTAATGAGGGATTAGTACAGTGGGACAATGACCTCCTTTTTTTCTGGATGAAAAGCCCTTAGTGATGAGGTGTGCCACACAGAAGGATTTCCTGACTGTTGTGGTGATGTGGTTATCGAAGGTGAGACCACTGTCTACCTGTGTCCCTAAGTCTCTCATCACACTTTCGGTGTTTAGTGTACTGCCACCTATGTGGTAATTCATGGGTAAATGTTTTTTCCCAAAGGGGATAAATATACATTTCTTGGCATTAAGCTTGAGCCCATGGCTCTGGCACCAAGCATTGGTTTCTGTAAGGCCCTTTTGTAGAATATCCACATAATTTGGGGATTGAATAATGGCTCCCAGTTTGCAGTCATCTGCAAAATTTGTTAGCCAGAGTCCCTTAGTGTTGGCCTTTACTTCAGAAAAGTAGATGCCAAACAAGAGCGGTCCCAGGACTGAACCCTACTTGTCACTTGTCTGGAGCTGGATTTGGAGTCGGCTACTTTTACTGTCTGGGTTCTGTCATTAAGTCAATTGGCAACCCATCGAGCAAGGTAGGGATTTATACCCAGCTTAGTAAGTTTATCTATGATTCCAGAGTGGGGGATGGTGTCAAATACCTTGGCAAGGTCCAGATAAGCTGTGTGGACCGCCTTACACACATCCACATCTCTGGAGACTGATTCAAAGAAGTCAGTCAGGTTCAGGAGACAAGATCAGCCCTTCATGAACCCAAACTGGGTGGGGTCTAGTGTTTGAAGGTTGCCAATGTTTTTGTTTATAAGTTCCATGATAATGCATTCCATGCCCTTGCAGATCAGGCTCGTCAGACTGATGGGATGGTAGCTCTGGGGATCCAAGGTGGATCCCCCCTTGTGGAGTGGGATAACTGTAGCTGTGTGCCACTCAGTGGCCACGAAACCTGAGGTGAGGCTATGATTAAACATGACACTTAGGTGAGGTGCCCGTTCATTTTGTAGTTCATGCAGTACACAACCTGGGATGTCATCAGGTCCCACGGATGCTGTATTCTTAGCTTTGGGCAGTGTGGTTTCATCCTGTGTGGCCATGATTACCGGAATTTGACAGTCTTTTGGTATTGAGATGGGCCCTTTAGGGGGTGAAAGGGGGGGTGAATTTGGCACTAAATCGATCTGCCAGGATACTGGCAATATCCTTGGGATCAGTATATTTAATGCCATTCTGTTGTAGCTCAGAGCATATCTGTGCATTGCCATTTAGATTCTTGACATAACTATAGAATGCCTTGTTTTTGTCTTTGGAATCTTTAGCAATTTTATTTTCGTAACTAGCTTTGGAGGAGTTTATGAGGGATGCCAGCTTCTTACTGAGGCTGGTAAGGGAGTTTTTCCGTCCTGGAATTTCCCTCTTTTATGCAACAGTTTCTTTCTTCTGTTGTATAGTTTGTTTATGGCAGGGGACCACCAGATTGGCTTCCCTTTTTTGGAGGAGAGCATCTTGGTTCTATTTGGGATGGCACAATTCATGCATGAGTGGATGTGCTCGTACAGTGCCTTAGTGTAAGATTCAGCAGTTGAAGTTTCAGCTCCCATCTGCATGGGTGTCATGAAGTTTGTCACTTCTAACTTGAGTAGCATGAAGTTGGCTTTGGAGAAGTTTTTTACGGAGGTTTCCTTACTGGGGGGTGGGGGTGGGATGTGGATGAAAAAGGGTGATTTGCTTATGGTTAGACCTGACCAATGAGGGCTGACCACTGGTGTGGAGCATCTGTCTCCCATGTTGGTAATGACCAGGTCTAGGATATTGGAGCCCCTGGTGGGACAATGGATTAGTTGATCCAGGGCATTGGAATTTATGAATACCAAGAACCCATTGGGAAAAGGTGTTGGTACCTGAGTAGTTTTCCCAGTTAATGGCAGGGTAGTTGAAATCACCCAGTATTTGGGTGTTATGTTGTATCTTAATAGTTTCCAGTATGTTTAGAAATGTGTAGTGAGAATCTTGGGGCATGGTGGGAATCTGTAGCAAGCTACAATTTGGATTGCAGTCTTACCTAGTGTTAGTTGCACCTGGAGAATTTCAAATGCATTGTGTTGGGCAACTAGCCTGGAGGTGAATATCCTTGGTGAATATGGACACTCCACCACCTTTAGTGTTTTGGTCTTGGTTTGGTAGCTGAAAAGTGTGGTAAGAGTTGTAGCCTGGTATTGCAGGGGTGCTGTCTCTGGCCTTGAACCATGTCTCAGTTACTGCACAGATATCGATGTTCTCCATTTTTGGGAGTGCCTCGAGAGAGAGTGCATTTTGAGGTTTAGACTTCTAGCATTGAGTAGCATTACCTTCAGATTTTGCATGCTTGTATCTGTTATGGTGGTGTTTTTATGGTTTGAACCTTGCCTAAAAAAGGCACTATAGGGGTGGCAAGAGCTTTAGCCAGTAACCTGAATTCCAGGGGAGACAGGTGCAGATCATCTCTGGCAAAGCATCGTGGTTTGTTGATCATGTCGTCCCAGGCAGACAGTTACTGTATCCCCTTTGAATGGCACCAGAAGCTTAGCCAATTGTTGAAGTCAAGTCATTTTATCCTTATACTGTGGTATCATTCTGGGCGAAGGCAGGATGCTACTCAGAGCTGGGGTCATACCTGCCTGGGCCACATGATCCGAGAGCTCTTCCATGTCTCTTTTCATGTAGTCCAGGGAGGTACATTTCAAGTCATTCACTCCAACATGGTCAATGACAGAGTTGTATCTGTATTTGTTGCGGAGTGACTTGAGTGCATGCGTTATGTGGCGGATCTTGACACCCGACAGGCAGCTGACTGTAATTTTCTCCTTGTTCAGCCTGGTGAGTGGGACATCAGTGTGCCTGACTATAGAGTCACCTATGAGTAAAGTGTTGGGTACGTTGTCTTGCCTTAGGGGCTGTTGTTGGGTGGCACACTGGTGTCGTGATCTATGTGTCACTTTGGTTGTGAATGGTGTTTGTTTGCATTTCAGCTTCGGAGGTCCTTGTTGCTTGGGCAGGTTGATGTTAAGGGCCTCCGCATATGTGGGTTTAGTGTTGCTATGTGTGGGTATTGATGGTGTGGGTTTTGAAGGGCTATGTGTTGCTTGAGGTGTAGTGCAGGTGTTAACCTTCTCCTCTTGACTGTCTAGCACAATCTTGGCTGGAGAGAGTTTTGCTTCCATTTTGGCTATGTAAGTGCATCTCTCACAGGTTGTAGTGTTGGGGGGTAGGAGGTGAGGGTTGTCTGTGTACGTTAGGCAGTTGCTGAATTGTCCCAGTATGCCCAGATTCACCAGGGTGGACAGGAGAAATCACCAGAAGCTGACCCTTGGACATGCCTTTTTACTTGCTTTTTGTAAAGTACAAGAGCTGTTTTCCCTTCCCTTACCTTTTCAAGGTACTTTGCAATTATAGGCTGTTTACTGCCTACAATTAATTTCTCCTTATTAACAAGGAGGGTTGAGTGCTTGTATCAGTTTAAGGCTTCCTAGTGCTTTCCAGCAGGTTCTAGAGCAAGTGCTAGTCACAGGGGTTCAAATTTTAGTGCTACTACTGAGAAACCAGCTAGTTCTAAGGGAAAATTTGAAGAGCAGACTTTCTGGCACCTGGAATACTTTAACTGTAGTCCCGCGGTGCTGCATGATTTGAAAAATGTGCAAACACTTGCGTTTTTAAGCCAGAAAGTGGAAGGGGATAGAAATCAGCCCAAAATGGCTAAAATTACAATTTCAGAGCTGGAAAACACTTCTCTAGTATTAGACAAGCAATACAATGCTCACCACTCCCACTGGTAAGCAGTAGGTCTTCCCTCTACCACAGCAAGGTCCGGATAGCTCTGAGCACAGAAAATAAAGTCCTGAAACCAGCAAAGCCTGGGATCTGGACTATACTAGCTTGGAAAGGCAGGAGATGAGCAAACAGGATAGTATATATATATTTTTTTGTTAAAACAGGCTAAACAATGCAATAATAACACTAAATAAACACAGAAAAGGCTAACACACTTGAGTGTGTAGCCCAAAACAGTAAATACAATTAAAACTCTACAAAATTGGCAATTTAAAACTTTTTAAATGAAGCAAGGCAAGTGCACAACTGAAAAACGATTTAACAGGCAGTAATACAATAGAATAAGTAGCTAGTCTACATATACAGAAAAGCAGCTAAAACACACAAAAACAATTCAGATGCAGTGCAACCTAGAGCACTTGAGTCGTAGCAATATTAAAGCAAATACAGTTTTAATAAATGCACTAAAATATATTCTATATTTCCAAAATGTTTGAGAAGTACAGTCAGAACACAAGGATATTCAGACAATTTTTTTTTGTTTTTAAAGAAAGGGAGAAAGGAGTAACAGAAATAAGAAAGTAAGTGGGCTGGCCTTCTCAGATGTTCTCTCTGTATTAGGTAGAATGAGCTAATGACACTAGATTGGGAGGAGTGTCCAAGATCAAATTTAGAGTAGGGGCGGGCAACTGCAATGCCAGCAGGTATAAAGACAAGATGCCAATAGGGAGGGTGAGAGAAGAAAACACTACAGAAATGTTTATCACAAGTGAGCCAATAGCTAAGAAATACAGTACAAGTATGCAGAATACAATAAAATTGCTATAAATCTCTAGAATAAGCAATAACTACTACAAATAAGCAAAAAAAAAAAAAAAGCAGGCTAATTATTGCTATATAGCTCTGTGTGTAATAGCTGAAACACTCAAGTTAACTTCTTAACAGAAAGTTGAAACCTGAAACAACTTTAAAAAAAGCTCAAAAGAACCAGTGAGGTGCTTTCTCTAAGCCGTAGCCCTGGCAATCCAACTAGACAATGACCATAAACACTAAACTCTCAATGAAGTGGGGGATGGTCTTTGCTAACTAAGATGGCCTGGACGATGAGCTCAGAAAACAGCCTCTAACAAACAACTAGGCCCACAACACAATCAGGAATATGAAGAATATTACAGCTACTACCTAAACTATTTTAGGCAGAACACACTGTAGAAATGTTTAACACAAACACAATCAGGAATATGGGCAATATTACAGCTACGACCTAAACTACTTTAGGCAGAAGACACTACAGAAATGTTTATCACAAGTGAGCCAATAGCTATGAAATATAGTACAAGTATGCAGTATACAATAAAATTGCTGTAAATATCTAGAATAAGCAATAACTACGACAAATAAGCATAAAACAGGCTATTTATTGCTATATATCACAAATCAGCTGCTCCTCCTCCTCAGATAGCTCTGTGTACTAGCATCACCACTAACTACCCTTTTCAATCATACCCTAACCACAGGCTTTGTTTCTGCAGAATGGAGAACAGCTACAGTTATTTCCCTCCACAAAGGTGGTCTAGCAACAGACTTGGGGAATTACAGACCCACAGGCCTGACCAGCCTCATATGTAAGTCCATGGAATGTATCATTAAGGACCTCATAAATAAAGACATAGGTGACCTGCAAACCCTGGATCCTACCCAATTCTGCTTCTTGAAGGGCAGACCCTGCCTGTTAAATCTAGTGGATTTCTTTGAAAGTGTGACCAAGGCCATTGATGAGGGAAAAATCTGTGCACACAGCATATCTCGACTTGGCAAAGGTTATCAACACAATCCCACATTCAGACATTACTGATAAACATAGCACACTGAATGTAAACCTCTTTATTGTAAGATGGGTTGCCAATTGGCTCACAACCCAGACATACACTATCAAAGTCGATGACTCCATATCAGCTAGATGACCTGTTACCAGCAGGGTGCCGCAGCAGTCAGTTCTGGGCTCCCTACTGTTTGGTATATACTTCTCAGAAGTTCAGGTCAAAACTAAATGGTTATGGCAACTAGGTGCAATTATTGAATCCCCAAATGATGTCAGTATATTCCAGGATGATCTCCCACAGACCAACAACTGCTGTATTAGTCAAGGTCTCAAACTGAATGCAAAGAAATGCACCCTCATTCTCTTTGTGGCAAACAATGTCCTTTCACACTATCAAATCAATAACAATACCGTAAGTAACCATGAAGTGGTAAGTGACCTGGGATCATAGGTTGACGACAACCTTAACTTTGACCACCACTTGTCTACCATTGTAAGGAAAGTATTCTACATTGCTCACTTGATTAGTAAAGGCATCACCTCGAGATCAAAAGAAGTTATAATCCCCCCCATTCTCGGCACTTATCCGGCCCATAATTGAGTATAATGCCCCAATCGGTCTGTACCATAATAGGCACATGAAGTAGTTAGAGAGCCCTCAAAGGTTTCTAACAAAAAAGAACAAGGGCCTCCAGCATGTGCCTTATATTGACCAACTAAAATACCTGTCACTTTACTCTGTATTGTGTAGACTTCTTAGAGGAGACTTATGCCTGGCCTACAAGGCAACACAAGACCCAAACCTAATGAACTTACCGCATATCCATAAATTAAATGGATCTAGGGCTACCCATTCTAGGGACTTAAATATGGTCTGTGAGTGTGACTTAAATAGGACATGCTGGAGGGACAGACTTATCTCCCAATGACTGCCACGTCTTTGGAACAGGCTAAAAATTCATGTAAAGCAGAGTACCTCTATGACACTGTTCAAGAGGAACCTGGATGAGTGGATGGGGCACCATAAATTCTTATGGGGAATAGCACCCACAACCTTCCTGAACATGGGCAGTCATCACTAAATGCAATCTTGGGTACTGACTAATACCTGTACAGTATTACATTGGGTTGAAACAGCTAGGCTTAAAATGACCTCCGGGTAATCTCCTATGATCCTATATTTATATATCTGTATCTCTATATATATATCTATAAATAAATAAATTAAAATAAAAAATAAAATTAAAAAAAAAAAATATATATATATATATATATATATATATATTTATTTATTATATATATATATATATATATGTATATTGTATATATTTATTATATATATATATATATATATATATATATATATATATATATTTATATATATATATGTATGGACCTAGGACTATTGAACGAAGGTTCAATAGTCCGAATCTACAATCACCGAACACACTTTAATGAAAGTACTTTCACCAAAAAAGTGCTTTCGTAAAGTGCGCTAAAAAAAAAAAAAAAACAATAAATCTACTTTTATGCAGGGGGGCAAGCCCCCCTGCAGCCCCCCATAACCCTCCTACTTTAATATTCTCACTCCGAGATCGCAGTGCAGTGAGGAAAGGGAAATATTCCCTTATCCACAGAGTAGTACAATCTCCACAACAGTTATTCCCCCACGACTCCTTCTAGCTGCAGGCATACTTCTGCAAAAGTGCTTTTTCGGTAAAAAGCACTTTCGCAGAAGTATGCCCGGCTGTTTGTGCTTCAGTGAAAAGTACCTTCGGGGATCAGTACCGATCCCATAGATAATATATATATATATATATATATATATATATATATATATATATATATATATACACACACACACACACACATTTTTTTCCCAGTTGTTGCAATAGACTGTATTCTTATATACAAACTACATGATGTAAGACTACAGTTTTGGTGTATTCAGCACAGATCACCATAGCACAATTCTACTTTAGAGTAGCACAACAGCTACACATTTACAGTAATGCAATATGGCTGGACCCAGAAATGTTTATTGTTTGTGAGAGTCAGGAAACTTTAGCACCTAAATACCAATATCTCAGGCTGCAATGAGGTTTAAATCCCTCGGCATACTTTATTGATGGCTTACAAGTATATGAGAAGAAAGTCAGCTGTAAAATAATGCATGTAAATTGGCATGTTATACACTGAATAGGAAGGAGAAAAGTGAGGGATAAACGGAAAGCTATTCCCCCCATATTGCTGTAGCTTCTAACTCATTAGTCTGAGTTCAAACTCCTGAACAGAAAACAGAAGATGATGAACAGAAAAGACCTAAACAAGAAAGACCTGAAATAAAAAAAGAAGTCCTGCATAAGCCTGAATATCTATATCTATCTATATATATATATATATATATATATCTATATATATATATTCATATCAATATAGCAATATATCTATACCTTTTTCTACGTATTTATGTATAGTGAGGGCGGTCACGGTGGTGCAGCAGTTTGAATTGCCGCCTCACAGAAAGAGGTTCTATGGTTCGATTCTTGGCTGGAGTT
The DNA here is from genome assembly GCF_019279795.1 of Protopterus annectens. Classification (NCBI taxonomy): domain Eukaryota; kingdom Metazoa; phylum Chordata; order Ceratodontiformes; family Protopteridae; genus Protopterus; species Protopterus annectens. Next base: position 51,191,661 of record NC_056730.1, on the reverse strand, counting down.
CCTTCTGTGCGGAGTCTGCATGTCCTCCCTGTGGTTGCGTGGGTTTCCTCCGGGTGCTCCGGTTTCCTTCCACATCCCAAAGACATGCTGTAGGTGGATTGGACACTCTAAATTGGCCCTAGGTGTGAGTGTGTGTGTGTGTGTGTGTGTGTGTGTGTGTGTGTGTGTGTGTGTGTGTGTGTGTGTGTGTGTGTGTGTGTGTGTGTGTGTGTGTGCCTTCTGTGGAAGGTTGGGTGCCAGGCTGGCAACTCGACACTGTAAAATCTCCAACTCCAACCTCCTGGTCTTAAGGAATCGATAAATATGAAGTGTTTCCTATTATATAGATAATTAGACATCTTTTTGCTTTAATCCCTACATTTTGTGTTGATGTCTGTTTATATGGGGACACATACACACACATATATATACATCTGTATGTGTGCACTTATTATTATTATTATTTATTATTTTTTATTAATAATATGTGCTCGCATGTGGTTATCATGTCATGGGGGGGTTTTTTCTCCGCTTTTCGGTCCTTCCATTCACTAGATACACCTCTTTTAGAGACAATCATAGTCGGTAGTCTGAGTTAGATTTTGTAAGACATCTCACACATAGTCTTCCATATTTCGTTTTACAATAGGTAGGTTTAGGTGCATTTTTTGAGTGAGCGTTCATGTACAGGTTTATATTTATATTAGAGTGTACATATACACCACTATGGTGCATCGACAGGGTATGTTGAGTGTGTTTGTTATCCAGAGTGAGCATCTTTATGTATACTTGTGTATCAGCGTGGGGGGGGAGAGAGACTGTCATATATGGTTGAGTTAGTTTGTCTCATTGTGGATATTTTTCCATTTGATTACAAAATTGAGTATTGTTCTGATATTATTATATCATATACATCTATCATTTTTAAGTATTTCAATAGGCATTTCTGTATTAATTATGGTTATGCCTCATATCAATTTGATAGTGTTTCAATATTTTCAATTATTTTATCACATTATAGTGTTAAATGATCATATTTCATCTATTTTTTAAGATGACAACTTTTAAAATGTAATATAGGTGTCAGATTTAATAAGTATGTTTAAATGTTAGATGTTTTAAATATATAAAATATTGTTATTGTGACAGATGATTAATGTAATAACATCACTTCCTGTTTTACGGGTTTAAAACCAGGATGTTGGGAGGCATCCTGGTTTTCTGAAGAAGTTCACGATAAGAATAAAGTGAAAGAAAGCGCTAGTTTTCATCTGTTTTTGTGGCTACTTTCAGTTTCTAACAGTCGCTAATTAATTTTTATGCTTGTAAAATCTCCACTGCCAGTCATGAGCAGACAGGTGATCCACTGTGGCGACCCCTAACTGGAAGAAATATATATATATATATATATATATATATATATATATATATATATATATATATTTGTCTCCTTGTATCTCTCTCTCTCTCTTTCTTTCTCTCTATCTGTATACATATATATTGTGCGTTTGTGTCTGTGTGTGTGTGTGTGTGTGTGTGTGTGTGTGTGTGTGTGTGTGTGTGTGTGTGTGTTTGCAACTCATATCCTGTGTGGAGGTGGTTGTGAGTGTGTGACACCTGTGGCCAATGTGGAGTGGGTTTTGCATATTTCTTATATGGTGGCCGTACTATGTATCACAATGCCCACTGTACAGGTTTAACAGATGTGAAATAGCTGAGAGGCTGGGGTGCAAAGCCATACCCATACATGTGACATCAAGGCCAGCAATCCCAGTTAGCAACCCCAGTATTACCCAGAGCACACTCTCAACCCATGTCTCATACACACACACACACACACACACATGTATGGGTATATGTTGCAGGCAGTGATTGTCATTTGTATGGGTGGCCCATACAGTGTCCAGTTGTTCAGGCATAGTGGCTGTTCCATATTTTGTGCACCTTATACATATGTATTTTACTGTACATATATCTGCGTATGTATGTGTAGTCACATGTATATCTCTATATGTGTTATTGTGTGTGTGTGTGTGTGTGTATATATATATATATATATATATATATATATATATATATATATATATATATATCTACATATATAGATATGTTGTATCTGTTTAGATATTAACATAATTACACACACGTACATTTAGATGTTGGTATACATTCTCTGTACTGTTGCATGCCTGGACTGGATGATATGTTTCTGAAAGCATCAGATTTATTTATATCTGGCATGGCTTAGTGGTTGACTACTGTGACTGTAGTATACAGGGTTTTGGGTTCAAGCCTTGCAGAGGCTGTTTATTTTTTTGCTGGGCAGAACACGGGCCATTTGATACAGAATGATTAAGGCACTTTAAAGCAGTTGTAAGCGGGTTTGCGCAGAGCAAAGCAGTACTTACTTCTGGTTACAGTTTCTTACACTCAGTTAGCTTCTACTTTGCTTGATCTGTGTAGGCAATGCTTACCCCTGCGCAAATGCACTTAAACATGCCTACTAGTGCTTATATATGCTTTCTGCAGCTTATTTGTGCTTAAACATGCTAACAAGTGCCTTATTCATTATGAGACTGACACTTCACATGTGCATTTAATGCAGTACCCCAGTTCACACTTAAATGTTATTTCATAGGGTATACTGCAAAAAAAATGTTCATATACAGATTTCACATAGAAAGTGGAACTCGAACTAGGAATGCCTGATCATAAGGTGAGTGCTCTGCCCACTACACTATTGCTATACTGTTTTGGTTTCATATATCTTCCCTGTTATCCTCTTCAGCCATTTAAGCTGCATTAACCGTAGCTAAGCGATGAGCAAACCTGCGCACCTATGGTTAGCTTTTATCGGTTTTTTTTTTAAATGAAAGGGTTTCTTCTTTTAATTTATATGTCCTGTTGCTGTTGTACACATGGGGGCCTTTTGGTGAGGATATGAGGACACCTACGAGCGATCTCACTCATTTCTTAACAGCTTCTGCTTTTCTACATTGTAGGGGCATGTTTATTCTGAGAGCTCTGCTCTCAAACACACCCCCCTGCACTTGTACACGCTCCGTGCAAGCCTAGGAGCTTGGGCAGCACGCCTTCTCCAAAACCAGCTTCATGCTACTTAAGTCAGAAGTGACAAACTTCATGACACCCATGCAGGCGGGAACTGAAAGTTTGACTGCTGAATCCTACACTAAGGCACTGTATGAGCACATCCACTTGTGCATGAATTGTGTCATCCCCAGTAGAACCAAGATGCTCTCTTCCAAAAAAAGGAAGCCAATCTGGTGGTCCCTTGTCATAAACAAACTTTACAACAAAAGGAAGAAACTGTTGCAGAAAAGAGGAAAATCTCAGGATGCAAAACACTATCTTGCCAACCTCAGTAAGAAGCTGAGATCCCTCATAAAATCCTCCAAAGCTAGTTACAAAAATAAAATTGCCAAATATTCCAAAGGCAACCACAAGGCATTCTATAGCTATGTCAAGAATCTAAATGGCAATGCTCAGATCTGCTCTGAGCTACAACAGAATGGCATTAAATATACTGATCCCAAGGATATTGCCAATATCCTGGCAGATCGATTCAGTTCAAACTTCACCCCCTCTCACCCCCTAAAGGGCCCATATCAATACCAAAAGATTGCCAAATTCTGGTAATAATGGCCACTCAGGTAAAAAACACACTCTCCAAAGCTAAGAATACAGCATCCATGAGACCAGATGAAATCCCAGGCTGTGTACTACATGAACTACAAAATGAACTGGCACCTCACCTAAGTGTCATGTTTAATCATAGCCTCTCCTTAGGATTCATGCCCAAATGAGTGGCACTCAGCTACAGTTATCCAACTCCACAAGGGGGATCCACCTTGGATCCCAGGAATTACAGCCCCATCAGTCTGATGAGCCTGATCTACAAGGCCATGGAATGTATTATCATGGAACTTATAAACAAAGACATTGGCAACCTTGAAACACTGGACCCCAAACAGTTTGGATTCACGAAGGGCTGATCTTGTCTCCTGAACCTGATTGACTTCTTCGAATCAGTCTCCAGAGCCGTGGACAAGGGTAAGGTGGTCCACACAGTCTATCTGGACCTTGCCAAGGCCTTCAGCACCATCCCCCACTCTGGAATCATAGATAAACTTACTAAGCTGGGCATTAATCTCTACATCACTCGATGGGTTGCCAACTGGCTTACTGACAGAACCCACACTATAATAGTAGCCAACCGAAATCCAGCTCCTGATAAGTGACAAGTGGAGTACCTCAGGGTTCAGTCCTGGGACTGCTCTTGTTTGGTATCTACTTCTTTGAAGTACAGGCCAGTACTAAGGGACTCTGGCTAACAAAGCTCACAGATGACTGCAAACTGGGAGCCATTATTGAATCCCCAAATGATGTGGATATTCTACAAAAGGGCTTACAGAAACAGATGTTTGGTGCCAGAGCCATGGGCTCAAGCTCAATGCCAAAAATGTATAGTTATCCCATTTAGGAAAAATCATGTACCCGTGAATTACCACATAGGTGGCAGTACACTAAACACTGAAAGTGTGATAAGAGACTTAGGGACACAGGTGGACAGTGGTCTCTCCTTCGATAACCACATCACCACAACAGTCAAGAAATCCTTCTATGTGGCACACCTCATCAATAAGGGCTTTTCATCCAGAAAAAATGAGGTCATTGTCCCACTGTACTCATCCTTCATTAGACCCATTATAGAATACAACACCCAGTTTGGTATGTACCTCTCAAGACATCTGCAACAACTGAAAAAGCCACAGAAATACCTCACTAAAAGAATCACAGGTCTAAAGCAGATGACCTATGCTGACCATCTAAAAAAAACTCCACCTATACTCTGTCACAAATCATCTACTCAGAGGCGATCACTGCTTAACATACAAGGCCATGTCAAACCCAGATCTGTTGGACATGCTCCACTTAAAGAAATCCCAATCCATCAGAGACACACGCTCCAGGGATCTAAACCTTGTCATCACAATGAACAAAACATGCTGGAGGGATAGGTTCCTGACCCAGAGACTCCCCAGACTCTGGAATAGACTGCCCATACATGTCAAGCAGAGCACCTCTTCAGCCCTCTTCAAAAGGAACCTTGATGATTGGATGGGAGATAGGAAATTCACCCCAGGGATCACGCCAGTCACTCTGCTTGACAGGGGTCCAGGGAAGCAAATTCTGTGGGAAGAAATAGCCAGGGAATTGTTATGGCTAGCCTTGTATAGGCCCTAGGGCTGATAGCCTAGTACCAACCTATGAACCTATGAATCTAGATGAAGATAAGACTGTGCACACCGCCTACCTTGACCTGGCCAAAGCCTTCAATACTATTCCCCACTCAGGTATAATACATAAACTCTCTCAACTAGGCATCAATCCATATGTTACCAGATGGGTAGCAAACTGGCTTACTGATAGAACCCACCTAGTCAAAATAGGCAAAGTCACCTCAAGTAGTAGACCCATAACAAGTGGTGTACCCAAGGGATTGGTCTTAGGGCCTCTGCTGTTTGGGATATACTTCTCAGAGGTACAGGCCAAATCTAGTGGGCTATGGCTGACTAAGTTTGCAGATGACTGCAAGCTGGGTGCGGTCATCAATTCCACTAATGATGTGGACATCTTCCAAGAGGGTCTCACCCAAACAAATGACTGGTTCCAGAAAATGGCCTCAAACTGAATGCCAAAAAATGCCTCGTCATCCTTTTTGGGGAGAGTGATGTTCCCACAAATTATCACATTAATAATAAGGTACTAAGCACACACTCAGCCATGAGGTTATCTCATCCAGGGACAAGGTGGTCATAACATCCCTGTATTCTTTCCTTATAAGACCCATTTTGTCGAGTACAATGCCCTTTTCAGCATGTACCTCACAAAGCACATGCAGCAGCTGGAGAGACCACAGAGTTTCCTCACCTGGAGAACCCAGGGCCTCAAACATTTACACTACACAGATAGGCTAAAAGCCAGGTCTCTCTACTCAGTCTCCTACACACTCCTCAAAGCTGACCTCTGTCTGGCAAACAAAGCAATCTCAGACCCCGCCCTGATGGGACTGCTGCATATCTGCAAGTCAAGCTCCACTCGAGTAACCCACACATGTGACCTCAACCTGGTCTGTGACATCAATAGGACTTGTTGGTAGGAGAGATTTGTGTCCCTGAGACTCTCTCTTTTTTTGTGGAATAGACTCCCTCTCCATGTAAAGCGGAGTACCTCATTAAACCTTTTTAAGCGCAAGCTGGATAACTGGATAGGGAACAGAAAATACTCCCTCGGGATTCCACTTGTGTCCCTGCTGGACAGTGTCATATGGTGCTGACTTGTTGGAATATGGGCTAAATTCTTGGTTAGGCTTGTAAGGGCCTCAGGGCCATTAGCCTAGTAACTTCCTATGATCCTACGATCCAATAAAGCCAAACCCCATTAGCTGTGGACATGCAGATTTTAGCCTTCTTATGGCCTCATTTGCACAGCATAAGTGGACTGTTTTGCTGACCTTTGGAAACACAGGCATTCAGAACTGCCATACAGCTGAAACACCTGATGTTCTTTAGGGGTCATTTGCATATATCCCATGTTACCTATAATTACATGTTCTCCAGCTAATATATTATGGTATTCACCATAGGTTTCATTAGCTAGGTTGCGTATATCGAATCTTAAATCCAAAACTTTATGATTTCCCTTGGGATCTTAAAACATTTAAGTAAAGCATTAAACACATTAATAAATGGTTTGAAATACTGATTAATTCAAATCATATTATACTGATTTTGTAAATTCCATAAAATGCATCTGTTATAAGGATTAGTCAGTTCTCCATACCCTTATTAAAATGCATTTCATTATACTGACAATTGAATATATTAATAAAAGAACATAAATTAATTTATTTCCATATTTATTAATTTTACATTTGGTAACTGGTAAAGTCTGACTGGACACAGATCCTCTTTCAGAGGAGATCTGGGGAGAAAAGCTCCTCAATACAAGATATAAAATAAAAGATACAAATAAGATTCAAAAATACAGTTTATAAAAATAGTATGTAGAAATATCAGCATACAAAGTACAGTCAGTTATACAAAATGTATGCAAAGAAAATAAATCCAAAAGGTGGCAGGTGATGAAGCTCTGTAGTCCAACCAAAAAGACAGAAATCATAAAAAAGATCCACAGACCACCAGGCAGTAAAATTAATAAAAATGATTTCATATAACACAGAGAATGTTAATGCTTACAGGTACTCAAACCCTTCCTCAGACATACATTAACTAACAACATACAATTCATTTTAAACTAAATTGCTCCAATCAAAAGAGACCATCAATAAAACAATTAATACTTATGAATGTAAGGTCTATGCCTACTCAAAACAGAGGCTAAAGCAAGCCATTGAGTCTAAGCAATTAGAAATTTAAACAAATTATCGTAGTGAACTTTATGTAGTTAAGATGGACATGTTGTAATGTGTATTTAGTGCCTATGACACAAAGCTGCAACAGGTAAAGATGAAAAAATTAAGGAGAGATCATCTTGACTTTCAGCTCGGCAATATTTTTGTCTGGCCGAGAATTACATCTATCTCATTGGGGAGGATACAACTACCATCAATAATACCAATGAGACACGTTTAACAGACATGCAGCGTCCTACAACCTCCAACAATCTATCGGCGAGGAGTTTTGCCGGTTGGATAGAGAGGAGAATGGGTGCCGGCGCTCCTATAGGGCTGAGTGGTGAAGGAGTGTCATCGGTGAAGTGGCCTGTCAGTCCAACTGTTGTTTCCACCCCATTGGCTGAACAGGTTGAACGGAGTCTGGAGCCAGCAGGGGTTCAAGATGATGGTGCCAATGAAGTTGTAGATGATCAACTGTGTGATACTGCTAGCTCTACAGTGGCTGGAGTTTGCGTGAGTGAAGAGAGGACAACGTTGGATGTAGCCAGAGATTTGGACACTGGCGGCACTGTGAGCAGGGACAGTGCTGTAAGTTCAGGAGTGCATCCGAAAACTCTTTACTCACAGCTGGTTTTTCACCCCTCCCTGTCCCAGTAAAGAAAAACAGAGAGAAAAAATCAGATACACAAGGGGATGGGAACATGAAAAGGATGGACAACTGAGAAAAGAAGAGGAGGAAGCTCTCCATATGACAAAAGGTACTGATAACGTGGTTTACAACCTTTCTACTTTTATACTGTCTAAATTCCAGCTACGAGTATTGAGTAAAGGACTCACTTTTGTTCCAGCCACCAGGCATGTATTTACAGATGTGATGATTGAACTTGAAAAATTTGGTAGGAATTTACATCTCAAGAAAATGTTTGGTGTTAATGAGAAACCCTCAACTTCAGGCTTAAGGAAACCAAGCATGTTCACACCCATATATGATCATACGGTGGATGTTTTTATTAAAACATGTGAGGACCAGTTATGAAATTTAGACAAATATAATAGTAATAAATGTTTCTATAATTTTACTTATGAAGAGAGACAGACATTGCAAGCTCTAATGGACAATCCTAAACTGGTCATGAGGCAAGCGGATAAAGGAGGGGCCATTTTCCTGATGGACAGAGTTTATTATAATGATAAAGTTATATTTTTACTTAATAATAATTTAACCTACTCTAAGATAGATAGGATTGAAGTGAATCAAATAATTTTACATGTTACAAATTTACTGTCTAAAATGAGAGAGCTTGGTGTTATTACCGATGAGATTTTTAAGTTTGTTGAAGTTGAACATCCAGTCATACCCTTTTTAAGGCATTGCTTAAAATACATAAAGATCTGTTAGATCCACCTCTTAGGCCCATAGTTTCAGGGCGAGATTGGGTCACAGAGAATTGCTCTATGTGGCTAGAGTCCAAGCAAAAACCAGTTTTTTATGTTATTTCTAGGGTACTTGGAGATAGTGCACACTTTTTTACAGATTTATATGTATTTCTGGACCAACATGCATTCAATGATTTATATTTATTGGTAACCTCGGATGTAAGGGAATTGTTTACTGCGATACTGAATGGATATAACCTACTTTTACGACAACAGGCAATGTGTGATCACAAAGAAGTAAAACAAATTAAGTGTTTTTTAGAATTAGTACTTGAACACAATGTCTTTCTGTTTAATGAGCAGTATTACTGGCAAAAATGGGGGTTAGCCATGGGCACCCCCTGCGCAAACTCTTACGCAAATTTGGTTTTAGCGTTTTGGGAAGATTATATTGTTTTTAGTTCTAAAAATGAGTGGTCACAATATGTGGCCTTTTACACACGTTTTGTGGATGATATTTTTATATTGTGGACAGGCACCATTGAATCCTTAAATCTGTTAATTTTTTATCTTGAACATTCCACTGAATTTTTGAGGTTCTCTATGAACCATTCATGCACAGAGATTGAGTTTTTGGATATTTTACTGACACAGAAAGATATAGGTGTCATTCATTCCCAAGTCTATAGGAAACCTTGTTGGAAAAATTGGTTGCTGGCAAAAGATAGCATGCACCCAGGGTTTGTTTACTGAAATATAGTGAAGAGACAATCTTTACATCTATCTAGGCTTTGTAAAGAAGATAGAGTTTTGCAGGAAGAACTTAACACTTTCAGCACTAGACTCATGGTCAGGGGTTATAAAGAGAAGGAAATTGAGGACACATTACAGGATGTGGCTGAACTCAGATCAACAGAGGCAGCACCCTGATTTTCCTGTAAAGGTGTAATAAATAAGGCTAGATACTGTTGACAAAATAGAAGGAATTCTAACAACAACAGAAAGAGCAAGGTACCTTTAATGATTATGTATAGTAGTGACATACGATGGGTACAGGATATGATTAAAACCAACTGGAGAATTCTAAAAACAGATGATTCACTGAAAGAATTAGTTGGTGAACATCCTGATTTTGTTTTTAAGAGAAATAAAAATCTAAAGCAGATTTTATGTGATAAACAACCTAAAGAGAGAAAAAGATTTACTAAGATTGAGACGTTTCCATGTCTAAGGTGTAAGGCCTGCACATCCATCAGTAGGGAAACCCACTTTATACATCCCCTTACTGGTAAACAGTATGGACCTAACACTATGGTTACCTGTTTATCAACTGATATTGTGTATATAGCCACCTGTACCTGCTGTCCCTCATTTTATGTAGGGAAAACCAATTGCAAGTTGAAGGATAGAATTTTGAGACATCTGTCAGCCATTAGACTTAAGGACAAATGAAATGCTCTTTCAGTACATGTAGAGAAATTTCCAGGGCATCAATTCCTATCCCAAGCATTACAGAAAATAACTAAGGATAGCAGGAACAATGAGATCTCTGGTTATACAGAGTATTGTGAAACTAGATGGATCATAGAACTTGGGGCACACAGATATCCAGGACTCAATGGTGTGGTGCCTTTAAAACCTGTTTTGAGTAGGTATAGACCTTACATTCCTAAGTATTAATTGTTTTATTGATGGTCTCTTTTGATTGGAGCAATTTAGTTTGAAAAGAATTGTATGTTGTTAGTTATTGTATGTCTGAGGAAGGGTTTGAGTACCCGAAAGCACTAACATTCTCTGTGTTATATTAAATCATTTTTATTAATTTTACTGCTTGGTGGTCTGTCAATCTTTTTTTATGAGTTATACAAAATATGTGAATAGCAGATCCATTTGATGAAATGTACAGGTTACAGTATACAGATGCAGTTTAAGAGTTATATGATTTGCGGTAGGGATGACTCACAGCATATGTTTTAGGTAGCAAGCACAATGCATAGACCTATCTGTAAGAGATATGATACAAGACAATTTATAGTTTGCATGCTAAATCTAAGTCTGATAAACATTATACACTGAAAATTCTTAGTCTTGTTAATATATAGTATTGCAGACGTGAACGGGGAGTTGAGAAATTGGAGTCTCAGGATTGTGAGGTTAGTAGTTAGGTAGTTTAGTTGGTACAACTGGTTAGATACTTGTATATAAAGACATGTATTTATTAACATCTGGTAAATTAAGACCACCTTTCCGACTTGCAGCAATAACTACCTTCCATGGAATTCTTGGAGTGCCTCCTCTCCATAAAAAATTATGAAAGCCCAATTAATTTTATTACAACATAGAGCATTTGGAGGACTAAAAGTGCTTTGCAACAAAAATAAACATGTGGTAATAATACGCATCTTTTAAAATATTTACCAAATCAACTAAGGATAAGCTGTCATTATCCAACTCATTCAATTTTGTAATGACCATTGTATACACATTACTGGCTGATGCATCACATGAACTGGCATGGGAATCCTCATAATATATAGCTTAGTAAAGGAAATATTGCATGTTTTGCATATAATGTACTACTTATCTGATATTGCTTAGATCAGTCAGAAAGAAAATCCATTCATTCTGATTTCTAATAGTTAATAGCATACCCAGCAATGATTTCTGATCTAACAAAAGCATAATATACATTTTGAATATCCATGTCATAAGAACTGCTAATTACCACTACATCATCAGCATAGGCAATATGTGTTAGAGGGCAATTCCTATAATGAAATGCAGAAATAGTATTATTAATTCTAAATAACAGTGGTTTAGGAACTAGAACAAACAGGGAAGCCGAAATTGAAAAATTTTGTTCATACCCATTGTAATATCAAATTCATTGGAATGTATTCCATTTACAATGGAATATACACATTTCCTTATATAATATTTTAATAGCTGTATATACTTCATTTGGGCATTCATAATAATCTAGTACTTCCCAAATGTATGCATCTAACGTAAGTAAAACAATCACTCTTGTTGAAAATTATATATTAAACATTATAGCTTGTAGTAATTTACTTGCTTCATGCACTGATCTTCCAGGAGGAAATTAAAATTCAGAAATAATCAAAATTATATTTAGCTGTGCCATTATTTTTAATTAATAGCCCTAGAAATTATACAATAATTGACATTTAATATTGATACAGGCCTATAATGTTCAGGATAAGAATCATCTTTTGCTTCTTTTTTAATCAAAATCAATTTTGCTTTCATCATGGAACATAGAATCGACCATCCTGGAATGGTCATAAACTCATAAAGCTTAAAAAGTAATCAGGCTAATTTGTCCTAAAATGTTGTATAAAATTCTATAAGAAAAATATCTGGACCTGTTCCTTTATTTCTTTTGAGATATAAAATACTTTCTTTAATATCTTCTACCAATATATCAGATTAATAAAATATTACTTTATGAGTTTAAAAAAAAAACAATTTCTTACTTACATTCTGGTCTTTTGTGTTATAAATTAAATATAAATCATCGACCAACAATATTATACTCTCCTTGTGAGATAAGCAAAAATGTATCATTGGTGATTTTTAAACTTATTGTGGAGTTTCTGATCTTGCTACAATGTGATGCTAATATTTTCCCTATTTTATCATTGTATATTTTAATTTCTTCCTCTTTTATTTTATTCATGTAGATGTCTAAATCTGTTTTATCTTTCAACATCTCATTACAAAAAATGATATATCTATCAGTGTGCATAACAATCAATTGACTTAAAATCGATAATTTTTCATTTATACTCCTTAGTTTGTTGTTTACATTCATTTTTCTTTATTTTGCCAAACAATATTTTCATAAAAATAATGCTTTAAATAAATCCACTTATACTTAAAGGAGACAGCAGCTGAATCATTATCCCCTCCAAACACTCAAATTGTAATTTATAAAAATCCAGGGATACTGAACCAATATGTAACTATTTCCACTTATATTTCCTCTTTTTGTATGGAACACTAATTCTATAGCCTATCGCTATATGATCAGAAAAAGAAAAGGCTTAATATTTTTTTAGAAAGTACATTATTATATAAGTCTGTTGATATTAAAAGCATACGTATCCTTAAAGTCAGTTGTACCACATGGAAAATATGAGTAAACTCTTTAGAAGAAGGATTTTTAATCCTCCACCTATCACATAAGTTTTCCTTAGCCATAAACAATGACAATGATTTCCCATGTTTAGAATGATACACTTTTTCATGGGTAAAACTGATCTATTCATTGGAGGATCTATGATCACATTCCAGTCACCACCAGTCACTACAGACAAATTCCCCAAATTCTGCAAAACTTCATAATACTATCTAAAATGTTTGATTTCATATGAAAGGACCATACAATGAAACTAATGATAATGATAATTCTCCATCTTTAAGAGCAACTGCTACAACATCTAATTTATTTCCATATTTAGTATCATTAGCAGTTGCAGAGTAGGATTTGTAATAATTATCATCAAACCAGCTGTCTTGCTAGTATCATAATTATTAATTATGGATTTAATACATTTACATTTTTCAAAATATATTAGTTCATAGGTGTGTACTAGGCTAACGGCCCTGGGGACTTTATAAGCCTAGCCATAGGATTACGCTGGCATAGTGCCATCCGACCTTAGTTCCCAGTGCCTCTGTCGAGTAGAGCCACTGGAGTTATGCCCGGGGTGAATTTTCTGTTTGCCATCCACTCATCAAGATTTCTCTTGAAGAGGGTCAGTGAAGTGCTCTGCTTGACATGTATGGGAAGTCTATTCCCTAGCATGGGCAGTCTCTGGGTTATGAACCTGTCCCTCCAGCATGTTTTGTTAATTGTGGTAATGAGGTTGAGGTCTCCAGAGGATTTGGTGTGAAGGGATTTCTTTAGATGTAGCATTTCTAACAGAGCTGGGTCAGACATGGCTTTATAAGTCAAGCAGAGATCGCCTCTAAGTAGGCGATATGAGACAGACAATCATTGGAGTTTTTTAGTCTGTCCATATAGGACAAATGTTAAAGGCCTAGAGTCCTCTTTGTGAGATACTTTTGTGGCCTCTCCAGTTGTTGCAGGTGTTTAGTGAGGTACATGCCAAATGGGGCATTGTATTCAATGACTAGCCTAATGAGGAAAGAGTAGAGGGAGACAATGACCTCTTTCTTCCTGGATGCAAAACCCTTAGTAATGAGATATGCCACATAGAAGGATTTTCTGACCACAGTGACAATGTGGTGATCAAAAGAGAGGTTGCGGTCAACCTGTGTTCCCAGATCTCTTATAACGCCTTCTGTGTTCAGTGGACTACCATCAATGTGATAATTCATGGGAACTGGGTTTTTCCCAAAGGGGATGATGATACATTTTTTGGCATTGAGCTTAAGTCCATGGTTCTGACACCAGTCATTGGTCTCAGTGAGGCCATTCTGTAGGATGTCAACATCACTTGGGGAGTTAATAATAGCTCCCAACTTGCAATAGTCTGTGAACTTTGTCAGCCAAAGTCCCTTTGTGTTGGCCTGGACTTCAGAGAAGTAGATATTAAGCAGGAGAGGGCCCAGGACCAAACCCTGTGGGACTCCACTCATGACTAGTTGGCACTCTGACTTAGAGTCAGCTACTTTCACACTGTGGGTTCTATCTGTGAGCCAGTTTGCAACCCACCTAGTGATATAGGGGTTGATGCCAAGCTTAGTGAGTTTTTCTATGATTCCTGAGTGTGGAATGGTATGAAAAGCCTTGGCCAGATCAAGGTAGGCTGTATGAACCACCTTGTCTTCATCTACAGCTCTGGTGACTGACTCAAAGAAGTTGACCAAGTTGAGCAGGCATTATCTACTCTTTACAAAACCAAACTGTGTGGGATCCAGAGTTTAGAGATTCCCTGTATCCTTGTTTATTAGGTCCATGATGATGCATTCCATAGCTTTGCATATTAGACTTGTCAGGCTAATGGGGCAATAGTTCCCAGGGTCTGTAGTTGATCCTCCTTTGTGGAGATGGATGACTGTAGCAGTGCTCCAGTCAGTAGGGACAAAGCCTGAGGTGAGGCTGTGATTGAACAGGGCACACAGTTGAGGTGCCAGTTCACTCTGTAGTTCATGTATAACACAACCAGGGATATTGTCAGGTCCCATAGAAACTGTATTCTTGGTCTTGGACAGTGATGTTTTAACCTGTGCATCAGTAATACTGGGTGTCTGGTAATCTACTGGTATTGTGATTGGTCCTTTGCGGGGGAGACGGGTAAAGTTGGTACTGAATCTGTTAGACAGTATACTAGCAATATCTCTTGGCCTGGTATAGGAGGTACCATTGTGCTGTAGCTCAAAGCAAATCTGAGTATTGCGATGGAGATTCTTTACATAACTATAAGGCCTTGTGGTTGTCTTTGCTATCTGCTGCAATTCTGCTTTCATAGCTAGCTTTAGATTATTTGATAAGGGATCTCAACTTTTTGTTGAGGCTGATAAGGGAGTTTTTTCCAGTCTTAGGACTTCACCTTATTCCGCATCAGTTTCCTCCTTCTGTTGTAGAGTTTGTTTATGGCAGGGGACCACCAGATTGGCTTCCTTTTTTTTTGGAGGAGAGCATCTTGGTTCTATTGGGTATGGTGAGATCTATGCATTTGTGTACGTGTTTGTACAGTGCATTGATGTATGATTCTGTGGTCATGCAACTATTCTCCATTTACAGGGTGCCGTGAAGTTAGCCACCTCTGCTTTTAGGAGCCCAAAGTTAGCTTTGGAGAAGTTTTTCATGGTGGTTACCTTTGGGGGGGGGGGTGGATTTCAAAGGTGATTAGTTTGTGGTCATATCTAACCAGTGAGGAGCTGACTATTGGTGTAGAGCAGTGATTGTCCATGTTAGTAATGATCAGGTCAAGGATTTTGCTTCCTCTAATGGGGGTAAGAATGAGCTGGTCCAGAGCATTGGAATTAATGGACCCCTGGAAATGTTGGGCAAGTGTATTGGTACATGAGTAGTTTACCCAGTTAATGGAGGGGTAGTTGAAGTTGCCTAGTAAAAGGGTGTTAGGTTGGACCCTAATATTCTCCAGGGTGCTTAGGAATGTGGAGTGTGAGTCTTGGGACATGGTTGGGGACCTATAGCAGTCTACAACCTGAATCGCTCTTACCCAATGTTAGCTGCACCTGAAGTATCTCTGATATGTTATGTTGGACTACCAGTCTGGAGGTGTGTGCATCCTTTATGAATATGAAAACACCACTGCCTTTGGAGCTTTGGTCAAAGTTCTGGGGCCGAAAGGTGTGGAATGAGTTATAGCCTGGTAGTGCAGAGATGCTTTCTGCTGTCTTGAACCAGGTCTCAGTTTACAGCACATATGTCGATGTTCTCCATTTTTAAGGAGTGCTTTGAGTGAGTGCATTTTGAGATTTAGACTTCTAGCGTTGAGCAGCATGACCTCACATTGTTTGCACTTTGTTTGTTACTTACATAGGTCTCTTGCAATAATATTTATGGAGACAATATCAATCATTATATTCATAAATTATGTATACTGGCAATTAAGTGCCTATAATAATGATCCTGGCTAATAGCAAATAGATCCATAAACTACACGTGAAAAAAAGAAATCAGAAGCTGAGACAAAAACAAACAATGAAATAGAAAAACAAAAGAACATAATATGCCCATAATAGTAAAATATTCATAGATGTACTTCCACTGCAGAATCGGCAGGTCATTTTGGAAGATCAAATGGCAAAATAGTTATATCAAACCAAAAAATGATAGTTTGTGCTTAGCTTCCATCTCATTAATAAACACTAATGGAACTGACAACATGAAGGTTAGCAGGAGACTAAAAAGAGGATTTCACTTTTATATCCAAAGTTTATGTACAATCTCTGCAAAGGCCTGTCTTTATTTAAATATCTCATATGGAAGGTCTGCAAAAATCAAGATGACCTACCCTTCTCTCCGAATTGAGCTCTCCAATATAGCTGCTGAAAGAATTCTTTCCTTGTCAATTATTTTTGTCAAATCATACCAATATAAGTTGAGGACCCTTACATAAACCATCATGTTTCACAGAAGAAGAAATTCTACAAAACCAGTCCATTTCAACTCTTCGGACTTTTTTTGTTTGTGTAAGACAGCTTTGAAACTATTGCAAAGAACATATTCTAATTCTTTCTGTTGATCCCATTCTTCTGGAACACCTACAATCCTTCGATTCATTTGTCTTTTGTTCTCCATATTCTACTAAATTATATTGACAAGCTCAACATTCTTTTTTATAGTGTATCATCTTTCTCTTTAATATTTGCACTTCATGTTCTGCAGTTCCTACTCATTCTTCCAATCCAGATATACCAGATTCATGTTTCATTTGCTCACTTAATTCTTTAATGGTAGCTTGCAAAGTTGAAATATTATTTACTGCCGATTCCAGTTATCCAATCTAACACAAATAGCAGTTTTTGTGTAAAAGTATACACTAGGTTCTCTTCCATTTGATTCAAGCTCATATCACACATGTTGTATCTTTCGGCTTTTCCCGGTTAGGGGTCGCCACAGTAGACGTTCAGTCTGCTAATCTTTTCCCTCTGCATGTAAAACAACCCGTATTTGAAAATAGCTGACTGTTACTTCTTGCAATGCTTGCCTCCATCTTTGTATCATCACTCATGCAAGCAAATGTTTCTTCAATATCCACAATGGTAGAAATTTTCTCAATGCCCACAGTCTCACTATTCAAACTAGTGTCATCTTGTGAGATCTTACTAGATATGCCTTGTTTTAGCAATTTCATTTTAGTGACATTTTTCATATCTTTCTCAGAGGATGCCTTAGCACCGTTTTCTTAAACACATTAGCATCCATATTTATTTGAGTGGGAAGATTATTTACTAAAAACAACAGACAAGCATCTATTTTTCACCAGTGTAGTAGATTTTCAGTGAATCTTGGCACATTTCTTGAACTTACACAACACAGTGATCTTAAACTGCTCATACCTGGAAGTGTACATACTTTGTATATATCTTCTGTACTTCTGGCCTCCTTCCCATTTTGCCATGATTTAAATGTATCGTGAGCAAGCACATCAAACAGAATATGGTCTAAAGTTTTCAAAATAAATTGTGATTAACTGCAATCTATATTTTTAAGAATTTAACTGACTCATCAAGTTAAATTTATTAACTTCATTGCTATGTTCATCCTTCACTCTTTTTCATGCTGTTATGACATACATTTTAATTATGTTATTATACTAATATTTCAGTTTACTTATGCAACATGATTATGCCTCACAACTGACTCTTATGTCAGGACAACTAGCTTTACACAAGTAAATAAATAAAGTGACGACTAAATATATAAATAAAATAATGCCTCTTGAAGGCAAATCTGTCAAATACTTGGCAACCAAACCTATACATTATTGAATCAATGGATCCCTAAAAGCCCCAATGTGGGGGACAGTGTATATGATTTTACAAACAATATGATCCCAGCCCAGCCCTGGGGAATAGTAACAGAGACATTAAAGGTAAAAGTAAATGGTACAGCCAAGCAGTTAACGGTCATCTGAAAAGTACACAAAAAGGTAAATAAATCAATAAACTAACTACTATCTCTTTAATAGATTTGTTACCATTTCATATACCAACTTTATTAAAATGATGTCTAAAAAAAATAACACAATAATGCATTCATGTTTATTTCTAACTTCTATAATTTATTGCATGTAAACAATCTTTGTGTAATTCCAATATTAGAATTACTAATGACTACATAATGGAGCCAACCTAGGTTTGTTTCTCAACAACACCGTTTTGAATAAATGAAGAACAATGGTAAAGTTTTTTTTAATCTAGTATGAAGCATTTCTTCTAAAATTTAAAATGTCATCAGCTGTCCTGCTCATGTCTTTATTTGAAGTAGAAAATGTCACTACTCAAGATAAAACTTTCTTAGGATTTTATATACTCCAGAATGTTGCTGCCAGTTGTCCAAAATGTATTATTAAATTATACTTTCATTTCTCATACATATCTAATAGTTTTGAAAATGTAATATATCATTATTATTACAAATGCTTCTCCAAATGTGCAATTACTAACAATTTGTACAACCAACAGGAGTCATTCACAATGTCAGAAAACAATGCAAAGTTATAGTGGGTCCATAAGGAGGAGAAGAGGTGGAAGGCATGGCCAAAGGCTGGAAGAGAGGAGAACGGCTACGACTGTGGTAGTGAGGGTCGGAACTTTGGATGTTGGCAGTATGACTGGTATGGGGAGAAAGCTAGCCGATGTGATGGACAGAAGGAAGGTTGGTATATTGTGTGTGCAAGAGGCCAGATGGAAGGGGAGTAAGGCTAGGTGTATCGTAGGTGGGTTCAAATTGTTTTATCATGGTGTGGATGGGAGGAGAAATGGCATAGGAGTTATCCTAAAGGAACAGTATGCTAAGAGTGTTTTGGAGGTGAAAAGATTGTCGGATAGAGTGATGTTTATGAAGCTGGAAATTGATGGTGTAATGATGAATGTTGTTGGTGCATATGCTCCACAAGTTGGGTGTGCAATGGATGAGAAAGAAAAATTTTGGAGTGAGTTGAATGAAGTGGTGATGACTGTACCCAAGAGTGAGAGAGTGGTGATTGGAGCAGATTTCAATGGGCATGTTGGTGAAGGGAACAGAGGGGATGAGGAAGTGATGGGTAGGTATGGTGTTAAGCAAAGGAATGGAGAAGGTGAGATGGTAGTGGATTTTGTGAAAAGGATGGACATGGCTGTGGTGAATACGTATTTTAACAAGAGGGAGGAGCATAGGGTGACATACAAGAGTGGAGGAAGATGCACACAGGTGGATTATATCTTATGTAGGAGGGCCAGTTTCTAATCAGATTGTTTAATGAAATCTTGGAAAGTGAGACGATGGCTGAAGAATAGAGAAAAAGTGTTTTGGTACTGATTTTTAAGAATAAGGGTGATGTGCAGAGCTGTAGTAACTACAGAGGGATTAAATTGATCAGTTACAGCATGAAGTTATGGGAAAGAGTAGTGGAAGCTAGGTTAACAACGGCCGTGATGATTAGTGATCAGCAGAGAGCACTACAGATGCAATGCTTGCTGGAGAAGTACAAAGAAGGTCAGAAGGAGTTGCATTGTGTTTTTGTAGACTTAGAGAAAACATATCACAGGGTGGCTAGAGAGGAGTTGTGGTATTGTATGAGGAAGTCGAGAGTGTCAGAGAAGTATGTAAGAGTGGTACAGGATATGTACAAGGGTAGTGTGACAGCGGTGAGGTCTGCGGTGGGAGTGACATATGCGTTTCAGGTGGAGGTGGAATTACATCAAGGATCAGCTCTGAGCCCTTTCTTATTTGCAATGGTGATTGACAGGTTGACAGACGAGATCAGACAGGAGTCCCCGTGGACTATGATGTTTGCAGATGATATTGTGATCTGTAGTGAGAGTAGGGAACAGGTGGAGGAGACCCTGGAGAGATGGAGATATGCTCTAGAGAGAAGAGGAATGAAGGTCAGCAGGACTAAGACAGAATATAGTGTGAATGAGAGGGAGGATAGAGGAATGGTGAGGATGCAAGGTGTAGAGGTGATGAAGGTGGATGAGTTTAAATACTTGGGATCAATAGTTCAGAGTAATGGTGAGTGTGGAAAAGAGGTGAAGAAGAGAGTACAGGCAGGATGGATTCGGTGGAGAGGACTGTCAGGAGTGATTTGTGACAGACGAGTACCAGTAAGAGTGAAAGGGAAGGTCTACAAGAGGGTAGTGAGACCAGCTTTGTTATATGGGTTGGAGAGAGTGGCATTGACAAAAAGGCAGGAGTTAGAACTGGATGTGGCAGAGTTAAAGATGTTAAAATTTGCACTGGGTGTGACGAGGGTGGACAGGATAGCCCAGGTTGGAAGGTTTGGAGACAAAGCCAGAGAGGCAAGATTACGATGGATTGGACATGTGCTGAGGAGGGATGCTGAGTATATTGGGAAAAAGATGCTAAGGATGAAGCTACCAGGTAACAGGAAAAGAGGAAGGCCTAAGATAAGGTTTATGGATGTGGTGAGAGAGGACATGCAGGTGGTTGGTGTGACAGAGCAAGATGCAGAGGACAGGAAGAAATGGAAACAGATGATGTGCTGTGGTGACCCCTAATGGGAACATCCGAAAGAAGATGATGATATCAAAGTTCACTACTGTAACATCAAGACTACAGTTTTATTGTTAGACTAAGCCATTTATTACTTCATAAATTGTTAAGGGAATTGACTAAATATGGGTTATTTTGTGAATTGAGTAATATTTTGATTAGAGGGTCATGTGGGTAGAATCAGACACTTTTTAATAAAATCAGCATAAGCAACAGAACTAGACAATCTATTTTCAAATGCCATGCTTATATATTAGGATCACAGGAATTACATAATAATTGAGAATAGAGACCATTTTTGACCTGATGAATATCCACCTTAAATATGTACCAGCTCTCTACAGAAGGCCATATTATGTTAGGCCATGAATGAATATGCAGATGCCCATTCAGTCATCAAGCTTCTCTTTGAAGGAATACAAGTCAAACACTCTGTTTTACATGCAACGTCAATTAGTTCCATTGATGGGATAAATATTTGGTAATAACATATCTATCCTTACAGCAGGCTTTAATCTTTGGAAATTAAAAATCCTTATGTTAAGGAATTAGTACTTGCAAGGATAATTCTACCTGTCTTTCTGCATCTTTGTACATGATATCTATTGATTTTTAATCTACAAATGGACTAACCCACTCTTGCATTGACTCTGTAAATATATTTATTATATTCTTTTACATGCATTTCTCTGTGATATATGATGTACCTGCATATTGTCAAGGGATACTTAGCATTTTATTATATACTGAACTTGTATATGTAATTATGTACACATATGTTTTATGTGGTGTTTTTGTCCGTGGGTATTTGCTAAAAAAGGGCTTTTGTCCAGTCAGATATTCCCGGTGAACAAATGTAAAATAAAAATAAAAAAATAAAAATTAGTTCAACTGTTTATGGAGCTGTTAGTCTTGTGAAAGAGAAAGAGGTCAAGGACAGTTGGCACTTGATGGCACAGAATGCAAGATATAGGTCTCCACATATGAGCAAGTAAGAGACAAGGCATACAGATAAGGCTTTAGTCCTGGCTTAGACCAGTGATACTTTAATAGCAAGTTCTAGGGTTTTACAAGCTAAGTGATATGTCTGAACAGGTGCATGGCAAAAAAAGACATTAAACTTTATAAATTATATAATGGATGAGGTGTGGTTAGATATCAGGTGGACTAGATAGAAGGATTTGTTAACTACTAAAACTACATGATGATCAAAGGAGAGGGGGTTATAAATCAATGTGCCAAGATCCTTGGGTCAATGTTAGGTTAGTGAAATAAAAACAAATGTGAACGACTAAATACAGAATGGTAAACATTGAATCCGAACATTACCAAACAATAAATTCTACCAAAATAAAGTCATTGAATGGCTATCAATGGCCAACAACCAGGAAGTAATGTGACGCATAAGGTAAGTGAAGGGACACCTTTTAAAGTTGTCCTGTTCCCCACTGTAGTGTGATCTCAGAGTTGGCATATATGGTTAGGGGGGTATGGAGGGAGAAGCCCCCTACCATGGTTGGTTGTGTTTGTGATGTTGGTTGACTATGGACATTTCATTCATTTATTATAATAGAAGTTGTTCTTCAGTAATGTTTGTATGTGATGTTTATCAGTCGGTATTTAGCTATGCATGTTTTCTTTAATTTTGGTAGCCGAACATACACCCAAGATCCTTGTGGTGGTAGACCAAACATTTTTTAAAAAAATGTGAAAATACTGCACATTTTAGCTTTTATTTAACTCTTTTATGTGTACCATTGGTTAGTAATGATTAGTTCTTGCTCTAGGTAACCCCAATGAAAGAAAAATGAACATCAGCACCCAACTTGCAGTCACTGGCAAATTTAGTTAGACAGATACCAGTGTTTACAGTTTGGATGATGCAGAAGTTTTTAGCAAAAATGAAAGGTCCTAGCACTGAGCCCCGAGTATACCATTTGCTATGTTCTTGTTTTCTGGGGTGAGTCCTCATACCTTAGCTATGTAGGTTCTATATTTCTGCAAGTTTGCTATCCTTGGCTAAATGCTGCATGGACAGAATGATCACTATCAATTCCATTATATTTTGAAAAAGCTTACTGAGAAAAAAAAGGCATTGAGAGTTGTATGATGTTATTTATTTCAAGATAAAATGCAATCCATGAATTTGCAAATTAGTCTAATTAAACTAAAGAGTCTGTAGCTAATTGGTCTGTTGTAGGGCAGCCCTTGAGATAGGGCTTCAAAATAACCATTTTCTGTACTTCAGGCCAATTCTCTATGGCTAAACTTAAATTAAACAAGTTTAGTAGGGCTTCCGTGAGAACTTTTTAATGCTATTTAAGAGGCACCCAGGTAGATTGTCTGACCCACAAACATAGTATTCTTGGTCTATAACAGCACAGATAGGGCATGTTTTTTTGATGATGTTAAGGGGAGTAGGGGACATAGAGATCTGTAGAATTTTGTTTACAGTTCCTGGAGTCATTTTGTTTACAGTTCCTGGAGTCATGTTTACATTAAATTTACTCACGAGTATAATATCTATGTCTTTTGGGTCAGAGTGGGTGATACCATTTCAGATTACTTCAAAACATTGTTAGGTGTTAATTCTTAATATCCTAAAACAATTAAAGAGGGATTAGAAATTTTGCTTAGTTTCAGATGTTATTTTCAATTCATGTTTTGCTCTGATCTTCCTGAATGTAGTTTTTCATTTTTTTTTCTGATCTCTTTGATAGTGTGCTTACTGTGGCAGATATACATTTACGGAATGTCTTAAAAAGTTTCTTCATTTTGTTATAGAATTTATTTATACTGTTGTAGTACCAACGGGGGTTGTTTTCAATGTTCACACTATATGCGTTTCTAGGTGGGACTGCTATATCTATGCACTTTTTTTTAGGTGGGAGGAGCACGCATTTCATAAGCAGCTGCTGAACGTGCACTGATATTGAGAATACTGCCTTTAAATTTTGAGAGCTTATCATAGGATTTAGGTAATCTGGCCTGTTTGACACCCTTAAATTCAGAATTGTTCACTGAATGTGCATTAACGTCTTTTAAGAAAAAGTCAATAGTCTGTGGTGAGATTTAACAAGATATAGAGATAAAGATAAAGATAGTATAGGAGTGCTCCAAGTGGGGGCAGTTCTGCTGCTGATGAGTTCTAGAATGTTCTGACCCCTAGTGAGGTAGATTTCCATTTGTTCTAGAGAATTATCATTTATTAATCTAGGAATCTGGACATATATAACTTTGAGGTAAAGGTGCACCAATTAATCAAAGCATAATTGAAATAACCCTTCATAACATTATTTTTTTTATTTTGCTATGAATAGTTCAGAAAGTACATTAAGGATAAACACAGTTTACAAAAGCGTTGCACTAGGAACGACATGGGCAGGTAAAATCTGTTGCAGTTTATTCCACAAATAAACAAGGATAAGCACTTTCACAGAAAATAAAAACTCTGTTTCATCAGATCCACCATATTCAAAGAAGAAGCAGCTTAAATACTACAGACCACAACAATCATGAGTCAAATTGACTTACACATCCTTTTCTTTTAAAGGTACAAATACATGCAATCAGGAACATTCATGTATAACAAAAGCATTTCAAATATTCACCTAAACAACCTGTGTGCTTTCAATATGGGTTTAAGAAGGGCATTCTCATTTAGCCCCAACCCTTAATGTGCTTACATCCTAACAATCCACTCAAGTTCCACAGTCTCTGTACAATCCCTGATGTCACCCATTCTCAGAGTTTCAGAAACTCTATCAATAACCCTAAACTTGAACTTATGCTCAGCTCCCTTCTCCACTATGTGTTTCGCTAGATCATTTGACATGTACTTAATAATAATGAAATAAAGATGCTCCCTTATATGCTCCTTAAACTTCCGATTGCTCTTCCCCACATAGATTGAGGAACATGTGACACAGTGCACTAAATAAATAACATCTTTAGTGTCACAACTAGCAGAGACCATAAAATAAAATCTCCTGCCATTATCAGGGTTCAAAAAAACATTATCTGTCTTGATATATGTGCAATATTAACACCCTCTACATGGAGATGTGCCATTTCTTTCAATTGCATCTCTGCTCTCCTTACCTCTATTTGTGAAAGCGCTTATCCTTGTTTATTTGTGGAATAAACTGCAACAGATTTTACCTGCCTGTCTCGTTCCTAGTGCAACACTTTTGTGAACTGTGTTTATACATTTCCAGGCTGCTTGTTTCACTTGGTTTACCTGAGTTGTGCATTGCTGGGTTTCTGCAAGTACATTAAGGAATTTGTATTGGTACTTTTAGGACATGGAGGATGTCTTATAACAAGCTATAAACTGTGGAACTGGAAGCAACTGGTCATTTGCCATATGAAGATATTTTGGAGCGTTCCACAGGAAACCAGTATAAACTTTCACTTGAAGCTGGACAGCAAGGGATGGAACAGGAAACTGTGGCAACTCTGATGCAGTCAATTTTGAGGAGTGACAGGCCATTGAGTTCCCATATGACAGAGCAATGGCTGACACAGGATGAAACTGAAGATAATGTGTTACAGGAAGATGCTATACAACTTTCTATAGAATGCCCGCAGGAAATGGAGAAAAAATGAGCCCTCAGTTTAGAAGAAAATGAGCTAAGAGAAGAATTGCTTGATTTAATAGAGACATATTAAGATCAATGAAAGAAATAGACTGCAGTAGGTCAATAAAATCCAAAAAGTCAGAAGTTTGATTAAACAAATGAACACAGTAACTAGCACTGTCCATAGAGATCCATGCGATATAATAGAAGTAAACAGGATATATTACTGTGCAGCTAAATCAATAACAGATAAAATTCTACCAGAAGAACACAGTTTAGTAAGGGAAAGGAAGGGGAGAAATTGAATACCATCATGGAAGTACTGAATAGAGAAAACTATAAAGCAACTAAGACCAGAAGTATCATGGTTAGAAGAGTATAAGAGGGAACAGATCAACAAAAATACTCAGAAAGATAGATGTGATAAAAGCAACATGTAGTATTAGAACAGATCAGGATCTAGCTTGCTCTATTGCAAATAACAAACTAAAAATCTCAGCACAGGCAGAAATACTTAGAAGATATGCAGATAAATATAAAGGAAAAGTACAAAATAAGCAATTTATTGATGACTCCAAAAAAGTTTTATAGAGAATTGGGAAACAAGGCACAAGAAGTTGAAAGATCACCCAAAAAAGAAGAAATAGATACATTTTGTAGAAATATCTATGACGATCCTGTGGAACATAACAAAGATGCTAAATGGCTGGAAGAAGTAAATGAAAGCCTAAGAAGTTCAAATGTACAGGATATGAAATTGGATGAAGTAACGGCCAGACAGATGGAAATAAAGTTAAGAAAGGCCTCCAATTGGAAAACCCCAGGCCCAGATGCAGTACCTAATTTCTGGCTAAAAGTATTAACATCTTTGTATAAAGCTTTAGCCACAAGTAAGTGCTGTTTATATGCACTCCCCAAACAGACACCAGCCTGGTTAACAACAGGAAAAACAATGCTCTTACTTAAGAATGAACCTGCATGTTATCCTAAAAATTATAGACCAATAACTTGCCTTCCAATGACGTATAAACTATACACCCAAATTGATGCTGACAGAGTTTATAGTCATTTAGAAGAAAATTCAATTATGACAATACAACAAAAGGTTAATAAAAGAATGTCATATGGAACAAAGGATCATTTGTTACTAAATAAAGTCATGATGGAGAATTGTAAAAAGGGGACACATCTACATATGGCATGGATTGACTACAAAAAAGCATTTGACAGTATCCCACATTCATAAAAGAGTTCTTAAAAATGTACAAGACACATCCTACACTGATCAATTACATTACAGTGACCATGAAATAGTGGTAGATCGCTTTGCAATTAAGCCATGATAAATGGCAAATTATTATTCCAGGGATAGAATTTCAAAGGAGGATATTCCAGGGAAACTCCCTGTCATCGTTGCTGTTCTGTCTTGCCCTTAACCCATTAAGCTGTCTACTTAATAGATTAAGCCATGGCTAGAATTTGGCTCCTAGAAAACAACAAAGTATAAAGACTTATCATCTTTTTGTCAATGATTTCAAACAGTATAGCTCATCAGATGAGGAACTGAAAGCACAACTGCAAGTAGTCAAAACATTTTCAGATGGTATAACAATGCCATTTGGTCATGATAAAAGTGCAAAAGCAACCTTTAAAGCAGGAAAGCTGCAGCACCAAGAAAACATCAGTTTGGGACAAGAATGTAATACAAAACAACTTGAGCAAGAGGGGGTGTATACATATTTGGGAACTGATGAAGGATCAACAATAAAACATGAACAAATGTGAATAAAACTTAGGGCAGGATTCACAAAGGCTTGCACGGAGTCTAAGAGTAGTGTAAGACTCCATGCAGCCCTCGCGATCCAGGAACAGCCCGAAATTCCATGTAAGAGACCAGCTAAAACGTCTCTTACACGGACTGGGCGTGGATATGCTAATCACCTCACTTGCAACTGAAAGGCATGCAAATGAGGTGATCCACGAAGCCCAAACCAGCCCGTGTAAGAGCCGTGTTAGCTGCAGAAATGTACTCAGTAGACAACTGAGTATGTTTCTGCAAATAACACAATGGAGCCATGTCAGCTCCAAATAAAGGGTGCATATGTGTCAGGCAGCATGCCAATGGCCAAATATGTGGCCATTGGCAAGGTACCCCGATGCAAATATGAAAAATAAATATTTTATTTTTAAACGCAGCGCAGCCCCGCTCAAACAGGCTGCGCTATATAAAACATAAAAATGAAGGTTATAAACCCACAAATGTGGGTTTTATGCAATACATGGATTTACAATGCAGGGACCAGCAGACCAAAAACAACATAGCCACCGTTTAGTGGTTGCTAAGGGGGGAAGCTGAGCCTAAGACATGTAACTAAGCATTAGTAGGGAATCTGAAGTAAATGAGTTTTAGGATACTGAATCCCACTGTCACATAGCAAATGAGCACAGTCTGAGTAGTGTAAGAGTTACATAAGGGAAAGGAACAGAGTAGGAGATAGGTGACATCACAGGGGGGAATGGCAGAAAGAAATGCAGTTCATTGGAGGTCAGTGTTACATGACAGATGTCAGACACAGATCATGGAAAGAGGAGTGCCACAAGATAAGCATGGGAAAGTCAAGAAATGGAAGGTGTACACTGTTACTTACACCAAAGTTTCTTGCTGGGCGTGCATGCGCACGTGTGCGCACCAGGAGGCGCGAATAGGACAGTGTGCGCACGTGTAAGGCAGACTGAGCATGTGGGAGCCTGTTGGCAGACTTGTAAGACTGTTTGCGCTGGTGTACGCGTGTTTTAACCCAAATAAGAAGATTCTAAACCATGTAAGCATGTGTGCGCGCGTGTAAGCCACTGTGAGAGTGTTTCTGCTGGTATGCGCATTGCTCCCCCCTGAGGAAACAGAAAGGAAAAATGAAGCTAGCAGGGAATACTGCTGGAGCTAGCAGGTGAAAACAATTAGAAGCAGACAATTACACAGGCAGAATAGTAGCCCAGTCCAGCACTTAAAACTCTGCAAACAGCAGTGCAGGATGTTTCTCTCAAGAGACACTGCAAGACAGGAGTAAGCTATTAGAAGTGAAAACTGAAAAAGCTGAACTCAGAGCAGAAATGCTAGGGGCTGCCATAGCTGTCATAAGGAGACATAGGTGACTTGCTGAGGGTGGTGACAATGCAAATGGTGCCAGACAACCCACAGTGAGGAGACGGAAAAGAGTGTACAGGCCCAGGGTCACCTACCACGGGTTACATGAGCTGGAGATAGTGGAGCGCTATAGAGTGGATAGAGACCTCCTGCAGCAAATTGTCAAGCTGTGCAGGCCACGCCTCACACACAGAACCAACAGAGTGGAACCCATCCCAGTGGAAACCAAGGTATGTGTTGGCCTAAGGATACTAGCAACAGGTACCTTCCAGAGACCAACTGGTGATATGATGGGGATATCACAGGCATCAGCCTCCAGGGTACTGTACCAGTTCCTGGATGCCATGTCAGCACATGTCGGTGATCATGTATATTTCCCCAATGCCCGTGAGGTATTGGCCAGCAATATGCGTCTCTTCCAGCAAATAGCGGAATACCCTGAGGTAGTGGGTGCAATAGACTGCACGCACATTCACATCAAAGCACCAGCTGGTGAGCGGGGTAGGGCCTACATAAACCGCAAGCGCTTCCCCTCCATCAACTGCCAGGTCATGTGTGATGCCCAGGGCATAATAATGAATGTGTGTGCTGGCTGCCCTGGGAGCTACCATGATTCCCATATCTGGCATTTGACGTAGCTGTACCAGACATTTGCCAATGGGGGCATCCCACATGGACACCTAGTGGGGGATGCAGGTTATGCACTGGAGCCGTGGCTGATGACACCCATCAGAAATGCACACACACCTGAACAGGAAAGCCATAATGAGGCACACACACAAACACGTAATGTAATAGAGCGTGTGTTTGGGCTGCTCAAGTCACGGTTCCGATGTCTGGACACATCTGGTGGAGCCTTGCAGTACTCACCAACTACATGTACCCAAATTGTCATGGTATGTGCTATGCTACATAATATGATCTTGCGAAAACAGCTGCAGCAGGACCAGCATAGGGCCGGGCCAAACAGCCCCCCACCATTGCCAAGGCCATCACAGGCAGAACATGACTCGGAGGAGGAACAACCTGAGCCTGCCCCAGTAGGCAGAAGGAGGCATGCCCAGTATGCCCTGGCCTTGCCAAAGAGGCAACGCATAGCACATACACTGGCTCAGTAGGAACCCTGGGAATGATACCCCTCTCTGACTCACATATAATAACAGGGATGCCTAAAATGACATAACCTGCTCTCAAACATGTACAGGGAGTGTAGTATGTGCATCCAACAGAGGCAGCCCTGCAGCACCACCTGAGGCATGAATGCCATGTGTTAAGCAATGTAACACCATGTAGTATATGCAAACTTGATGACCCTGACTAACATCCTACCCTCACCAAGCATGATGCCACAATATGACGATGAGATGATCAATTGCAATAATTGGCTGAAGTATTGCTGTTAGTCAAAGGGGATCCAATGTGTGCCAGCCTGGGATGACATGCTGAGCATGACATGATGCTCCACCTGCTAGGGGTGGCATGCACCTATCAGTCCTGGCCTTATGGATACTGGCAAAGGCTGTTGTTATCCACAGCGTGCCTTGAATAGGTAAGGCTCAAAACACAAACCCACCTCCATTGGTATCACAAGGGATAAGAACCCAGATGTAATGCTACCCAATGCCAGAAGTCTAAACAGCAAGATGCATGCAGTCTAAACTCCCCCAGTATGGAGAATGTTGATATCTGTCCTATAACAGAAAACTGGGTCAAGGCTCACAACAGCACCCTAACACTACCAGGTTACACCTCATACTGTGCTGTACAGCCTCAAAACATGGAACAAGCTACAAAAGGAGGGTGACTAGCAATAATTGTCAAGGATAACCACAACCCCATGTTGGTACCACAACAAGAAGCAGCATGCACTAGCCATGGTCAAGTAACAGTGGCTAAAACTGCCTCCCAGTTTATAGCCTGCTACAGACTACCATCCTAACACCAGGAACTGCACTTGGCCTATGTTGGAATACATGAATATATCAAGCCCTCCAAACCACATTATATTGGGTGACTGAAAATACCCAAACATAGACTGGGAGCATTATTCTATCTCCAACACTGCAGGACAAAGATTCCTAGAATCCATAAACCAAAATGCCCAGGAACAACGTACCACTCCCACAAGAGGGGTAAGCATACTGGATGTGATAATCAGCAACATGGGTACTGGATAGCAAGATGAGAAGTGTATCCCTCACTGGTAAGATCAGAACATAGAGTAATCACACCAGATATACACATCCTGACCACAGTCCCTGGCCAGAAAACCACAGTGAACAACATGTGCAAAGCAAAAGTTGCACTCCTCCAAACTGATGTGGAATCCATTAAAGGCCCTGTGCAGGTGCAAAATATGGGCCACACCTCAGAACCTGTTATACAGGCATTCCATGAACACTGACAGGAATGCATGGATTATGCAATCCCAAATAAAACCAAGACACAATGCCATACACGCAGGCATCTGGCATGATGGACCCCAGCCATTACCAAACCATGCAAGAGAAGGAGGAAGCTACTACATGATAGAGTAAACATAAAAAGGGAAGTAATCTCTGATCAGTAGTATGGCAATAAAATATGTCCACTCATGCAATCCACTAAGGCCAGCTACAACAAGTTGAATCTGTGAATCTTGAGGCAATGTTACACCTGCCCCATGTACACAGACAACCCTCACCTCCTCCCTAGAAATGCAAATATATGTGAGAGATGCAACCATTTATCCAAACCAGAGGCTGAGCTCTCTCAACTCAGTACTGTCAAAACTAGTCAGGAGGAGAAGGTAACCGCACACACCACAAACCCAGTCTCACATAGACCTATCACAACTGCAAACCAAAGACATAAACACAGAAAAACATTCCCGGAGGCTCTAATTACAAACACACCACATCAACAGAGGCCTCCAAAGCAGACACGCAAGCAACCACTACCTCCAAACATAGCACATGCAGCACATAGTACACAAAGCTGGTGTGCCAAACAGTCACAGGCCAGAAGGAGAAACAACATGCCTGATACAGTTGTAATAGGTGACTCCATAGTCAGACACACTGCTGTCCTGCTCACCAGACTGAACAAGGGAAAGGGTACAGTAAGCTGCCTGTAGGCTGCTACAATATGCCACATAACACAAGTACGCAGGTCACCCCAAAGCAAGTAGAAATATGATGCAGTCATTGTCCGTGCTGGCGTGAATGACCTGAGATGTACCTCCCCGGACTACATGAAAAAAGACATAGATGAGGGGGAGTATCCATATTCAGCACAAACACCCACACATGCAGGTAACTGACAATGCACGAAGCATCGGAGACCACCCATGTGCAACTAACCATAGGCAAAACTGCTTTACAGTCTGTAGCATGCTACAGACCACACTCACACACAGGAACCCCACTCAGCCGTCCTGAAGACACTGGACAGTATGAATATCTCACCAAATACCAAACAAGGTACTCACAAATTACCAAATAGGTGGTAATCCATTATGTATGGAAGGAGTAATCAGGGACCTAGGGACACAAGTGGACAGTAACCTGTCATGTCACACTCACATTGCCAATGTGGCTAGGAAGACTGTCTATATTGGACACCTTATCATGAAAGGATTCACATCTACATCAACAGAGGTCATTGTGCCCCTATACTGTTCTCTTATCAGACCCATAATTTAGTACAATGCCTCATTTGGGATGTACCTTACCCGACACCTGCAGCAGTTAGAAAGACCTCAAAGGTACCTCACCAAGAGGATAAAGGGTCTCAAATATATGTCATATGCTGCCTGTCTGTAGACACCCCAGCTGTATGCAGTCACATGCTGCCTACGCAGAGGCGTTGTATGCCTGTTGTACAAGGCCATGTCCAACACAGGAGTAATGGACATGCTCCACCCCAGAAAACCCAAGTTCATCAGAGCTGTGAGAGTGAGAGATGTCAACCTCAACACATACTGAAATAGGATGTGCTAGAGGGACAGATACATAACCCAGAGGCTCCCTACACCCTGAAATGGAATCCCACTACATGTTAGGCAGAGCCCCTCACTGACTCTCTTCAACAGAAATCTTGCCAAGTGGATAGGTGATTGTAGATGTACACTGGGGGTCTTCACTGTGTCACGTCCAGACAGAGGCACATCCGAAATGGCCATAATATTCACATAGCAAGGGGTGGCGAAAGCCACACACACTCTGGCTAGGCTTATAAATGCCCTAGGGTGGATAGCCTAGTATGAACCTATGAACCTATGAAGATACAAATTGTACAGGACACTAACGATAATCACAAGGCTTTCTTAACTGATGGTAGGAACCTTGTTGGGAATTCACAGATATGCTCTGAATCACTCAAATATTACAAACAGCATACCAAACACACACACATATTGCCAACATACAACCTGACAGGTGCAGTGCAACCCCCCCCCCCCAAAATGCAAAATATCTATCTCAGCAGAGTGCTGGCCCCCTGACACTGCAGATGCTGAGGTAACAGCCAGCATCTACAAAGCAAAACACACAGCATCAATGGTACGAGATGGTGTCCTGGGCTGATTCCAACATGGACTTCAAGAAGAATGGAATGCCAAATAACACTACTGCTCAATGTCAGCCTTACCACATGATATGTACCCAAAGAGCAGTGTACAACAACAGTGGTCCTTCTCCACAAAGGTGTTGCCTGAATGGATACTGCAAACTACCACCCCAGAATCCTGACAAGCTTAGTCTGCAAAGCTATGGAAAGGATTAGCATGTACCTCAGACATAAATATATTGGGGACCTACTGACACTGGACCCTACCCAGTGTGGCTTTCTTAAGTGCAGATCCTGCCCCTTAAACATGTTTGACTCATTTGAAACAGTCATTAAGGTCATTGATGAGGGGAATGTGGTCCACACAGCCTATCTGGACCTTGCAAAAGGCTTCCATACAATACCCCACGTGTTCATTATAGATAAGCTCACCAGCTGAAATATAAACCCCTATGTCAGTAGAGGGGTTGCAAACCAGACCAAGGACAGAACTGACATGGTCAGAAATGCTGCAGCCATGTCAGACTACAAACCAGATATAACTGGCATCCCACAAGGCTTGGTCCTGGGACCTCCCTTGTTTGGTATCTATGTCCCATATGTACAGGCCAACATGAAAGGACTGTGTCTGAACAAGTTTGCAGAGGACTACAAACTGGCCACCATATCTGACCCTCCAGCTGACACAAGCATCCCACAAAAGGGCCACATAGAAATAGACAACTGGTGCCATAGCCATGTCAGCAAGCTAATTGCAGAAAAGTGTATAGTCAACCCCTGTGGATATACAGTAAGTGCCCAGCAATTACCACATAGGTGTTAACCCATTAAGTACTTAACATGTAATAAGACACCTTGGGACACAAGTTGATAGATATCTTGCATTGGACAAGCATGTGGCTGTAGTGGTTACAGAAACATACCATATACCCACCTAATCATGAAGGTTGTCAGATCTAGATCAGGGGAGGTCATTGTGGCTCTGCAGTCATCCTTCATCAGTGTCACAATTGAGTACAATGGCCCCTGTGGGATGTACCTCAGCAGACACCTCCATCAACTGGAAAGACCCCAAAAGTACCTCACCAGGAGTATCAAAGAGCTTGAACAGATGCCATGTGTTGCCTGATTAAACAAACTGCAGCTCTACACACTGCCATACTGCCCGCCCAGAGGCAAGCTGTGCCTGATGTATAAAGCCATGTCCAAGCTGGAATCAATGAGCATGCTGCACCTTGTACAATCTGAATGGCAGTGAGCTATGCACTGACATACTTAGGACAAGCTGTACTGAATGATCCATAACACAGAAGCCACCCCCACTCTTGAGTAAACTCCCAGTACAGGTTAGCCAGAGAGTCACTCATCGAATCTCCTCAAGAGGAATCTTGATGAGTGGATGGGAGATGGTAGGTTTACCCTGGGTATCACTGTTATGTCACGGGTAGACGGAGGCACAGTATACTAACCATGACATATGTCATGGCAAACTCCAATTACAATGTGTGTCGAAGGACAAACACACTCTCTGACTAGCATTAGAAATGGCCTAGGGCACATCGCTAGTGTTTGCCAATGTCCACCTATGTTATGGAATAAACTACCAATGTTGGACAAGCCTGGTTTAAGTAGTCCATATCTGAACATAATGCAACATGGTCATATGTGCACAACTGGCCCCTAACCAGTCTGTTGTGCTCACTATGAAAATTTAAAGCAGTGATAGGACTAAAGCCCAGGATACTGTCCACCACAGTGAAAGTACTGAACCAGTACACTATACGGTACTACAGTGTTAGGTCAGTATGAAAAGGATGTTGACAACTGTATGCAAAGTATCCCATGCAAACCCTGCAGGCACAGTATAATCCCTGTTGTGTTCAGACACAAAGCAGTTGGACAGTAAGTACACAACATGACACACAACACACAACCATAAACATGAGATATTGTTGAAGTTCACACTCATCCACAAATGTGGTGGACTGCAGAGTTCAACATATGGAAAGCTCACACTGGGCATGCTTGCACACTTTGATAAATGAGACATATGTCAGACAACATGCCATGGAAAACCTGAACTGGGCATGCTCACACACTTAGGCCATATCTCAGTTTAGCAGTTGGCCATACATATCTGGTATTTGTACGTGTTATTCCAGGAACCAACCACATTACAGCAATCTGCCCAGTGCACACAGTTAAATGACTACATAGACATAAGTGATATAGTGGATCCCTCTCATATTCAAACATCTTCCACAGATACAGAAGTTGTTCATAGAAACAGGGAATGCTATGGCAATAAAGACCTGTAAACAGTCTATCAGCAACAAATATTGTGCATCTGACAATTAAACATATGGGTGTAGAGGTCAATACTAGGCTGTTTACCCTAGGGAATGAAAGCTTAGCCAGAGTGTGCTTGGCGTCTGCCTCCCCAGTACAGTAGGCTACTGTGCCACTGTAAAGTAGGTCACATAAGGCACCATTTGAGGCTAGTGTGCTGTGCCTCCGTCAAGCAGGGACACAGTGGAGATCCCAGGAGTTGAATTTGCTATGCCACATCCATGTTGTTGGTGTGTGCTGGAAGAGGGTTGGTGAGGATCTCTAATAGTAATTGGGCGTCAATAACAGACTGAGGGGAGCCTTATCTGCAGTTTCTGGACAATTTCGCTGTCAACACTTTGTCGTGATGATTATGAGGGATTGAAGTGTCGTGCCAGTACTGTTCAGAGATGTCCTCCCTCTGTGGGCTACTGCTCTGCAATGTATTAGCTCACTCCATCTGTTGGACAGCTCATATATGGCTGGTGTACACCTGACAGGTGTCCTGTTGTGGAGGAGCCATGGGTATATTTGGGATAGCATGATCAATGCAAACCTTCCACATGCTCATAGAATGCAATTGTCAAGGATTATGCAGAGTGGCCTGTATACTCCCCCAGCATGGGTCCTTTGAAGTCTTCCACCCCAGTTTTCACAAGTGCAAAGTCTGCTTTTGATAAATACACTTTGTTTGCAGTGACAACCTTGCCTGGGGGTGGGGATGGGATATGGATGTCCAGGGAAAGGTGGGTATGGTCAGATATCAACAATGGTGGTCTACCTCTGGTGTGGAACAGTGAGTACCCATGTTGCAGATGGTCAGGTGCAATATGTATTCCCCCTTGTGGCTGTGGTGAGTGGTCCTGCCATAGCACATGGACTCACAAATTGTAGTGGCTGTAGGGTAATGTTGTAGAGGCCTGAGTAGTTCCCACACACAATATACCTGTACCTGACATTAACAACTGGAATGGTGTATGTGAACACCGTCATATCTTGGCACTGTTCCCAGGGAAGCAAAGTGTGTGTCTTGGATGTGGGAGGGGTGGTCTGAACTGGTTGTGTTGTGTGTTACAGGTCCTGTGGTCACGAAGCATGGTATAGAACATAACCTGCCAGTGCTGATGTGCATATCTGACCCTGAAGTAGGTGGCTGCAAATGCATATATATGCTATCCCCCACCTGACAGGTAGTAATAGATGTACATACCTCTGTATAAATAATGATGTCAGCACCCTATAAATACTGCAGGTGCAGAGCAGATGCTCAGTAATTCGGATAGTGCGCTCTGCTAATGTGTCTCCCTCAAGTGTCATAATATAGTGAGATAGGGGTTTGAATCCTGCAAATGCTCAGTGTGTATGTGTGTGGGTGAGCGGGGTTGGTGTGTGTGCAATTCTGTGTGAGAGAAATGTCCATTTTGGCAACTAGGAGAACACTCTACAGGATGCACATTCCCCTTTCTAAACACTGATGATGTCAGCACCCTATAAGTACAGCAGGAGAAGGAAAACCTCCCAGTAATGTGAATAGTGCACTCTGCTAATGTGTCCATCTTGTGTGTCATAACATAGTTAGGTAGGGGTTTGAATCCTTCACATGCTTAGTGTGTGAGAGAGATGTCCCTTTTGGCAACTAGGAGAACACACTACAGGATGCACATTCCCCTTTCTAAACACTGATGATGTCAGCACCCTATAAGTACAGCAGGAGAAGAGGAATCTCCTAGTAATGTGAATAGCGCTCTCGGCTAATGCGTCTGTCTTGAGTGTCAAAACATAGTTAGGTAGGGGTTTAAATCCTGCAAATACTCAGTGTGTGTGTTTGGATAAGGGGGGTTAGTGTGTGTGCAATACAGTGTGAAAGAAATGTCCCTTTTGGCAACTAGGAGAACACACTACAGGATGCACAGTCCCCTTTCTAAACACTGATGATCTCAGCACCCTATAAGTACAGCCGGAGAAGAGAAACCTCCCAGTAATGCAAATAGCACGCTCGGCTACTGCATCTCGTACTAGTGTCATAACATAGGTAAGTAGGGGTTTGAATCCTGCAAGTGTGTGTGTGTGGGGGTGGGGGGGTTGGAAGTAGGGTGTGTGCAATTACATGTGTGAGAAAACTGACCCTTTTGGCAACCAGTACAACACACCAGCTGCATATTCCAATCTCTACACAGAGATGATGTCAGCACCCTACAAGTACAGCAGAAGAGGGCAAATCTCCCAGTAATGCAAATAGCACACTCTGCTACTGCGCCTCTCACTACTGTCATAGCACAGTTACTTATGGCTTTGAATTCCACAAATGCCACGTGTGTTTTTGTCACACAGAATGCCCATGTGTATGGGTTGTTGTTCACAATAATGCATGACATAGATTAAACCAGTAATGGCAATGCACACATATGCTGTATGTGTGTGCCAAATACACATATATACCTGTGACCTTCAATAGTTCCCATGTCTGATGCCTGCCACATGTGAATACATGGTATTTGCACTGGATAACATTATGACTGTGGTTTTCTGTGTGGGTGCTGCATGTGGTATATGTATATACAGTGTGAGTTGTATATGGTATCATCCTAGCGGCGAGGGATACACATCTGGTCTGGGGCATATAATCTACATGTTGTTGATGAACAGGTGCTGCATGTTTTCTCCTGTTGTGGGAGTGGTAACAAGTTGTTCCATAGCAATGCAGTGACTACATGCTAGGAACCTTTCAGCTAGGGTGTTGTAGCTACAGTAATTCATCAGCATCCAGTAATTCTTCAGCATTCTTGGTGAGGGTATGATGCCAACCAAGGTCAGGGTCATACCAGCCTGTGCCACATGCTCAGAGAGCCCTTCTATGTTCCCTATCATGT
This sequence comes from Protopterus annectens, assembly GCF_019279795.1. Taxonomy (NCBI): domain Eukaryota; kingdom Metazoa; phylum Chordata; order Ceratodontiformes; family Protopteridae; genus Protopterus; species Protopterus annectens. The sequence goes on along the minus strand of NC_056730.1, from coordinate 51,153,215 downwards.
AGTCCAGGGAGGTGCATCACAGGTCAGCCATAGTGGCACGGACAATGACTGAGTCATATGTGTCCATGCCTCTGACTGACCTGTATGCTTGTGTTATGTGGTGGACCATAGTGCGCCACGGGCATATCACTGTGACCTTCACCTTGTCCAGCCTCGTGAGCTGGACCTCACTGTACCGGACAATAAAGGTACCTAACACAACTGTAGCAGGTGTGTTGTCTAGCCGTACAGGCTGTGACTGTTTGGCACACAGGATTTGTGTGCTATGTGTTGCATGTGCTGTGTTCCGGCTTAACGTATGCCTGTGTGCCAGCTGCAGAGGTGTCTGCTGCTCAGGCAGGATGCTATTCTGAGGCTCCACGAATGCCCCAGTGTGTTCATGTGTTTGGATTGCTGTCAGTGTAGGTCTACATCAGACTGGTATTGTAGTCACTGTAGTATTTCATGCCACCTGACAGGTTATACCAGTACTGGGTTCAGAGTGCTTAGTCTCCAGTTTGGCTATGTGGTTGCATCTCACACATGTGTTGTACGTCCATGTGTAGGGGAGAGGGTTGACTGTGTACATGTGGCAGCTGTGACATTGCCACATGACTCACATATTCCACAACTGTACCATAGAGGTGACTGACAAGTGACCTTTGCACATGCTACCATAGTATTGTGATTGCCATTGTGATTAACAGCACATAGGCCCAATGGGGAACAAGGTACAGAAGGTGAGTATGTGAGGGTGTCGTGCCTGTGATTAGTTAGCACTGGCATATATAACTGGTCACGTGGTCAAATGCCAGGTAAGTCATATGCACTGTATCACAGGCAATGTTCATGCGAACAGGACAAACAGTGACGTTCTGCCAAGTGAGACATGGACATACATATAGTAAGCTATGCAGATGTCACTAGGAATCCACAGAAGCTCTGTAAATCTGCATTGCAGGTGGAATCAGTGTTCCAAGATAACTGCAAGCAAACATGCATGCAAACAAAGCTACAGTAAGCAGGGCTGCATGTAGTCCATTGTACAACAAACAAGCTGTACCACTTCCAGTAGGTAACAGTGCAAATATGCAGGCATTATACATATGTACATGGAAATACACAGGTCAGATGGCCAGGGTCCAGTCTCAGCGCACACATGTACCATCAGGATGTACAATAACCGGATGGAAACCCAGGTGCTCACACCTGCAGTAATACACATGTCAAATAACAGACACTGAGCCTTCACTCAGTGGTTCCATACTTAGTAGGATGTATGCTACCTGTCCTGCCACCACAGTATCCCTGACATTTATGGGGACTCTCCCTCCTGTGAAAGTCCTGTCCTGCCACCACAGTATCCCTGACATTTATGGGGACTCTCCCTCCTGTGAAAGTTAGTTTTGTGTGTTGGGGCTGTCTAGCATGGTAGGAGATGTGAGCTTGCAGTGCTAGGGTGCTCCTGCGTGTCCTGTACCAGTCGGGTAGTACTGCACACATATCAACATCCTCAAACATTTGCATTGCAGAGTCCAGTGTGGGCAACATGCCACTTTCAGTTTACATGTCCATCATTGCGTATCAATACTTTCATTACCTTATCCCCTGTGCTACCTATGTATGTGGCCTTCTGTTGACATCCTTACCACCAGTATGCAAACATGTGCAGATGATACACTATGGTACTTACCATGGGTGTAGACAACAGTACAAGACAATCATACCCTTACTGCATCAGGCATGCTGGGATATACCCACAATTATATCAGCACACAGTACTGTTAACAACATGATACTATTACTACACGTCTATGTAGTCACCCTGTGCGTCAGCAACATGTTAACCTGTACCTGCACTGATGTTATAGATTGCAGGAGGTGGCACAGTTTCATCATATGTACAGGGTGTGAACTTGGTATGCCTGAGTCTGCCACTGATACCACCAATTGACATGTATGTGTATGTGTGTTGGTGAGGGACAGCAGTACAAGGTGGGGCAATGTTGAAGCAGTGTGTGCGTGTATGCAGTAGCCCTAGGTTTTGTCAATTCACATGTGTGTATGGATGCACACAGTTCCACCTCATGGCTGCCACAGACTGTACCTGCCAGGTCATACAGATCAGTGTCTCTGGCCACGGACACAGTACCTGTGCCTTGCAGGGGTGCTACGGACCGTAACCGGTACCAATCCAGACTGGGTACTGTTATCAGAAGCAGGTGTTCATTGACCAGACACAGATCCCTGTTGGGCCTGTCCAGAGCCACGTGCACATGGTCTCCTGGGGTGGTCTGATGCCAGCACAGACCCAGCATTGCTGGGGCTGCTGCTGGCAATATGGGGGCAGCCACGGCCCTGTTGTCGTCCGTGACAACTGCCAGCTGCTGCTGTTGCTGGCATATGCCCACGTTGATGCCTCAACCATCCACCATTGCCCTGGCTCATGGACATGTAGTTGTGGAACTGATCTAATATGTCCCCACAACGTCTGTCTATGACATCGGTGAAATTACGGATGGCAGCCGCAATGTCACGCATACTGTCAGTCATGGCTGTGCGACATGCTGTCAGCTCCCTCAGACCCTGTCTGGTGTACCGTTCCATACGTGACTGTGCCTGCATGACAGCCCGAAACATAGCTGAGGTTGTAAGACCTCTGTGGGCATGTCTGACAGGGGCAGTACACCCATGGATGCTCCCACAAGAACCCCTGAACATCTGTCTATGTGGTACCATCTCAGGGCCATGCCCATGGCTGCTGTGTGGGGAAGCATGTGCCAGAGATACCACATCACCCTGGTCAATGCCCACTGTATCCTGTCCATCACCTAGGGACATTGGTGACAAAGGATGTATTGGCAGGATGACTGTGCGCATTGATGGGGTTGACAGCTGTGTACTGTCAATTGGCTGACCAATGACAGACCCTGGCACACCTTCCTGTGCCATTACACAGATGTCATCATTATCAGTACCCATAGCACCTGATTCAGGTTCCCTGCTGCATGACACCAGAGCAGCACCAGAACCTGTGGGAGGGAAACAGGAAACACAGTCTACAATGTCTACACAATGATACCAGTGATGCACACATGCACACATGCACAGGTGCACACATGCACAGGTGTACACATGCACACATGCACACATGCACACATGCACAGGTGCACAGGTGCACACATGCACACATGCACACGTGCACAGGTGCACACATGCACACATGCACAGGTGCACACATGCACACATGCACACGTGCACACGTGCACAGGTGCACACATGCACACAGTTGCACACTTGCACACAGTTGCACACTTGCACACTACTCAGTATGCGAGATATCAACACACAGACACAGACACACCTGCATGCATACACAGAGCACTACTAAGTGAGCCTAATATTACTATTACTATCAAGACTATTAAAGGTATTGTTAATACACACTCACCAGCATGGATAGGCTGCATTGCTGTTACACCAGAGGGACCTGCAGAAATGAGGAAATTAATGTCAGTGGGCACAACTGTGCCATTGTTATTGAGTATGATACACGTCAGTAGTGCAACAGTTGCCTTTCACAGGTCAGCTGCTGATATTGAGAATATCACACCTGCACATTAAATACTATGATGACAGCTACAAACCAAGGATACACCTCACACATGCATTAACTACCAGTGTACACAACAGTCAACTATACATATGGCATATTCTCGTAGTCATGGTGCTGTGTGGCTCCAGCCTCCATCATAATGCAGGTCTGCTGCTGTTGTTGTTGTTGGTGGGCTGGAGCCACAACACTTATGAGAAGTCCCTCCAGTCTGGTGAGTGGGGGATGTGTAGCCACCCCACCACCTGTGGCAACCTGTTGCCTGTGGATATCCGATGCACGCTGATGGACATGTCTGATTAAATCATTGCAGTGATGTCGTACCTGCTCATATGTCCTATTATGCGTGCCTATGTCATTTACCCGACGGACCAGGTCTTGCCACAGTGCAGCCCTCTCCTGCTGATTCTGGCTGGTGCAGGAAAAGAGTATTGCATAATCCTGCACCAGGCTCTGGTATATTTCCTCATCCTCAGCTGCAGAGTATGCTGGATTGCGCTGGTGAGCCATGGTCCTGAAAAAGAAATAAAATGATATCAGCAAAATATGTCAGCAGAATTTGGCACACATACTACACATGCTACTCGACTGTTGTGGTACAACATATCTCCCATATATAGCATCTGTCTGTCTATTGGTGGATACACATGTAAATGGCCAGGTATCAGTGCTCATCCAACAACTGTGCAACAGTACCTAGCACACTCCATATGACATACTACCAAACCCCAGCAGTCAGAACACTGATTCAGGTCCAAAGCACCTCCTCACTCTGGGGGGGGGGTTGTATCGAGGTACTGTATGGGATACATCATCAACTACTGTGATCTGACCACAAACTAATTGCACTGGATATACATATCCCACCTCCACCACCAGCACAAACGACTACAGTGAATAACATTTTAAACGCAAACTTTACACTTCGTAAGACTGAGATGGTATCCTTTAAGCCCACTGGGCCAGTGGAAGCCATAACCCACAATGCTGACTCCTTCACAAATGATTTCTACGGACATTTCCGAGAATGCATGGATCATGCAATCCCATATAAGACCAAGACACTCTCCACAAAGGGAAAGCATCCTGTCTGGTGGACCCCAGCCATAGACAGATTGTATAACAAAAGATGGAGGCTACTGCAAGACAGAGCATAATTCCATAAAGGAAAGGCATGTCTGATCAGCACTAGTAAAGAGCTATGTTCTCTGATACAAACATCCATGGGCAACTTTGAGAGGGAAATCACCGGGGACACTACAGATAACCACAAGGCCTTCTTCACTTATGTTAGAAACCTGGTCAGAAACCCTCCAATATGCTCATAGTTAGTACACAACAACAAATAATTCACTGAACCCACAGATATTGGCAACATTGTGGCAGACAGGTTCAGTACAATTTTCCCCCCTCCCTCTCCCCCAAATGAAGACATACTTATCCCAGCTGAATGTAACCTCCCTGTCATCACAGATGTCCAGGTGAGAGCCGCCCTCAGAAAAGCAAAAAACACAGCATCAATGGGGCCTGATGGTATCCCCGGTTGCATGCTACATGAACTCCAAGAGGAGCTAAACACACATATAGAAGTGCTATGTAACACTAGCCTGACTACAGGATATGTACCTGTACACTGGCATACAGCAGCAGTGGTTCCACTCCACAAAGGAGGCACCTCTACATACCGATACAATACAACACAATACAATACAATACAATATGCTATTGCCCCTGGGACTACAGCAGCATACTGCTCTGCTACCCTGACCATTGTGACACATGTGATGTGATGGTATCTGCTCCTGTCAAACAGTTACACAGGGTGACTCATATGGCATATTACCTATCTGACTATCATTCAGCAGGGGTATGTGTGACATGTACTCATGGGGAGTCTTGCTTCTTAACGCTGTGTGGTTTATTGCAGGGTATGTCTTATCTGTGGGTAGGAACCTGTACCTCCACCATGTGCTCTCTACTGCGGTGTCAAGGACGACACACAGCGGTCATTTAGGTTGTGGATTGTGTGAGGTGTTACTATGGTTGTTGGACATCTGTCATGTGTGTGACTTAAGTATGTAAATCCAGGAGTGGTAACCTCTATGTGGGTAGTATGTGTGCACTCTGTGGTGTTGTCAGTCACTGTGCATTGGTAATGTGTTTGAGTGCATTGTCACAGTGTCGTACGTGTCACTGTGTCCTTCTCCATATCTGTAGCTGTCATGTGAGGTACATACCGTGGCAGCCATTGTGTGGTGTGGAGGGGTACACTGACCTACATGTCCCTAGCTGACACACCATGTCTGCTGACACATACCATGTACAGGTATTTCAGGAATAGTGTGCCACTGTGACTATCATTGGGGGGAGTATTGTACACATTTATGACCCTGTTCACCCCTGACACATGCAGTGGTGGGCAGCCAATCACATATCTGGTGGTTACTGGTGTAGGTGATTTGAAATGGGGTATGGTACATGCCTTTGTCACCAGGCACCTGTTGCAATACATCTGTACACATGTGCCTCACTCAGAATATATATACATCTCTCTCTCTGTATATATATGCATATGTATATATATATATATATATATATATATATATATATGTATATATGTATATATATATATATATATATATATATATATATATATATATATATATATGTCTGTATACATATACACACATATATATATCGATGTACATATATTGCTATCATATGGAGAGGGGGGGAGTGTGACAGAGAGGGGGTGAGAGTGACAGAGGGGGTGGGACAGGGGGAGTGTGAGATCGTCATATACAGTCATATCTGTAGATAGTCAGATCTGTCTGTCTATGTATATGTATCGACATATATCTATATCTGTATGTGTGTATTACATATATATATGTTTCTACATATTCTATCTATCTACATCTGTCTATGTATTCCTACATCCCTCTCTATCTATGTATACATATATGCATATTATATATATATATATATATATATATATATATATATATATATATATATATATATATATATATATATATATATATATACATACATACATATATTGACATACATACGTATCCATATGATAGATAGGTATATCAACATGTTTGTTTACAAAAGTGTATACACACACTAACATACTGCTAAACATACATAACTGTGAAACCTACTTTGTACATTGCACTACAACCTACATTCAACCTACATTGATATGTGCACATAGATGCCCTCACATACATATGTATGTACAGCCTTCACTGATAGTTGCTGTATGTCCCCTGCCCTATGCACATCTTCATATACATATAGATACAGACCAATGACACATATGGAGGGTTCACAGTATGTAGACTTTTAAAGTATTACTTTACATTACCTGTGTTTGTCAAAGCTGCTTGCGATGCCTTTTGGATTGGTGTCCTGCTGCTGCTCCAGTTGACAGATGCCAGCTTTCTAGTAGGTTTTGTTGAGTGTTTTTGTGTGTGTATGTTTCTCTCTTTCTCTCTCTCTCTCTCTCTCTCTCTCTCTCTCCCTACCTCCAGAGGGTGTAATGAAAGTATTGCATGTGTGGACTGGGAGTACAGCATGCTTTTGTAGGTATCTGCATATGTCCATGTGATGGCCTCTGCACCATTTGTTAGCCAGCATTTGCTAATTGCATGCAGCCAGTTGTGTACTGATTGCAGTTCTCACTGTGATTTCAGGACAGTGCTATAAAAAGGTATGTGAGATAGGTGTAGCCCTTTCAGAGTTTAAGGGCAGGGACCATGCTGGTATGCTGTGGACACTGTTCTGTGAGTGTAAAGGTTAGTATCTCTCTCATATTTCCGGCTGTGTTGTAGATTAACATTTCTCCATTCATTTCTCCAGTTTCCTGTACTAAGTGTGTATGTACACTGACACCTAAGACTACTCCTACTGTTAATGTGGGTGTGTGTGCTTTCCTGTGGGACATGTGGTGTAACTGGTATATAGCAGTGGCTCTTGCACTTTGTTGCTATGGCTTCATTATTTGCCCTTTACATTCACTACTTGTATGCCTGCTAGGTGTCTTGACTGTAGTGTGTTGCTGTGGCTTTCCTATTTTCCATGTACATTCACACCTTGGAATGCTTGCTATATCTGCTAGGGTGTTACTGCATACAGTGTGGTCTGGCCATGGTGTGAGCCTTGACATCTATTAGGGTATTTGAGTATGCTGCTGAGCAGGCCCAGAGACTCTCAGGTGCATCTTTTATCTGCCTCATGGAATGGTACATATCGGTGGGGTACACCCATTAAATTGTCTGGTATTCTGCAGTTGTGACTGTGGGTTAGCATGAGCATATGTATTACTACACTATTTCCGACATGCAAGTGGTGCATACTTTCAGTACTTCATTGTTACCATTGCATGTGTTGTAACACCTTTCTGCCTACTGTTTATACATTTCACAGGGAGTCTGTGGGGCATCCCTGTAACTCAGTCACTGTTGCTATGTCTAGGCTCTTAACTATTCAAATATGGCAGTGTCAGACCTCTCAAGTGTACAGATATTTGCAGGATGTCCACATTTTTGCCTCATATTTTGGTCCATATCTCATAAACAGCTTTTCCTGGCAAATCACTCAGGGCTCAAGTTAGACTATAGTGACAAATATTTCAGTTTCAGATTTCATACCCTTCCAAACATCCAACAAAATGCAAAACCTGTTACTCTCTCAACTGTCTAAGTTTGTTGGAACAATATTTGAAATGTGTCCCTGTTTTTGGGCCTTTGCTCCACATTTTTTATTACTTAGTCCGAATGTGTTGCTGTAAGAAGTTGTGGGGTATGGGCAGTGATTATCCTGCTGTGAGTATGTCTGCAGCTTGCAAGGTGCTACAGTGACATTATTACCTACTAGCTACCAACTAGCATGGCTGTTTCTGTTCACACACTACTATTATAGAAATCCACTACATTTGACAGTAAATATACATGACATGTTTTGTGTACTACACATCCTATATTCCCTTTACATTCATTCCTACTATTGCATGATATATTTATTGTAGCACAATGCTCTTATATAGCAGTCATGGTTTAGTGGTAAGTCATGCAGACTACTGTTTCCAAGGTTCTGGGTTCGGGACTGACAGTGGGATTTTATTTTGCATTTGAGCAGACTACAGGCCTTGTCATTCAGAGTGACTAAGGCATTTTTAAGCAGTTGTAAATGGGTTAGCACTGGTTTGCGCAGAGCTCATGCATGCACACTGGCGTTCAGCTCCACACACACCCGCTTACAACTGCTTAAAAGTGCTTACTCTTGCGCACACCCGCGCTAATTTTTTTGAAAGAAATGAAAATAGGGAGACAGGAAAGTAGTAAAAAAGGGGTCACAAAGAGGGTAAGACAGTAGGGAAACAAGCTCGGGTTTTGCAGGAGGGATGTAGGTAAGGCCCATAGCTGCCCATTTCTTCATCAGCAACAGCTGTGCATATGTTTGTAATTTGGTGTGACATTTGAAACCTTCCACCCCTGAGAGAGGTGTAAGGACAACAATAATACTTGTACAGCCAATTGTAATTGACAGTTTCCATGTCCAGCAGACATGTGTGCAAAATGGGCTGCTATGTATGGGGCATAATTTTTTTGTGGGTACAGAGTGCCCTTTTTTTTTTTCAGGTGAGAGTGGTATGTCAGGTACAGGAAGTCGGTATAGCTGGGGAGGTAGGTTGTGTAGGTTAACAGACAAGACAAACAAGACGCATACAGGGGCAGTGTATGACACATGTGGGGGGTTACACAATTGACGGGGATGGATGTTTGGATATCTCGAGCCCATGAGCCGACAGATGGCAACAGTGGAACTGAGATACCCACCCATGGGCAGTTGCCACTGTGCCTTCACTGCCCAGGACGGGGCTGTGCTGGGGGCTGTGTAGGCCAGGCAGCAGGCACACCCACTAGTTGTGCCACCCATACCTCAAGCTGGCGTAGGGGCCCAAGAACAGCATCCCGGATCTCCCTATGCTCCACAGTCCGGACATTATGGAGGGTGAGTGGATGTTCTCCTCCGGCCACACTATCAGAGGGGGGACGAGCCCCATCTCCTGCAGCTCTTCCACCCGCAGGTAGCACAGGGCCACCGGAGGAGGGTCCGGCCTGGGCACTACTGCCAGGTGCACTCGCCAGCTGAGGAGGCCTTCCCTGCCGTCCTATGTTTTGCATTATGTTATGACAGTTTGGGTTAGTAACGTATAATACCATTCACAATTAGTTGTAACAGCATGCATTAGTATTCCCATAAACCAAACACCCATATATTCAAACCATTGGACAGCAAGCATAACACATGCATAATTTGAACAGCAATACACAATCCAACAACATGCAGGGTTGATTGATGGCAACAGGCCATCAGGTTTGGATGTATGAACAGGGCGGATGCATCAACGTACATGCAAATATGTATGAACTAACAGGACAAATGTCCAGGGGTGTTACATACCAATTTCACGTGGAATGGATTATATGTAGTTATAGGGTAGGGTGAAGAAAATTTAATTAACAACTTCAAATAACAATACATATGCTGTACATTTCTAATAGCTGCAGATATATACACACTACAGTTCTGCCTACAGTTTCTTATGTGATAACTACTTCAGGTTGGTGATAGGAATGTTACTGCTACATCAATATACATTTTCATTTTTATTCATACACATTCATATCTGGCTCTGTTCAGCTACATCATCCTGCTACATTTGCTTTATATAGCTATAGACAACTGTGGATGTTTGGTATTTCAGACAACCATACTATCTGCATATTGCAGACTGAGAGCAACATATCCAGATTTTGGGACACACATTCCAGCTGCGGTATCATTTTCAACACATGTTACTGTTTGGTTCTGCCTGTCACATTCATTTCATTCTGTACTGACTGCAGTATACTTTATTCAGGAGTTATTACTACTTTATTGGTGGATTCATAACTCTTTCTTACACTCTCTCACTTGTTTTATTTTTACAATTCAGGATGGTACTTAATTCTAGGCTTTATTGACGTGTTTTACCTGTAGTTATAACAATCCTTTCCAACAGCCTCACTTCTGTCATGTTTCTGTATTTCAACAAGGATATATCTCACACATGTGTTTTACTCAGCTTCTGCAGCGGTACTTTTCAGCCTGCTGCAGGTTATGTACTATTATATTACAGGTGGGACATCTTTATTTCAGACTTGTTTAATTTTTATGTTTGGATTACAGGCTGCATCACACTTTTGTAATCAAGCAATACTTGCAAACCCTCTTACACTGTTACTTGCACATTTTATTAATTAGTGACTACACTGCACTCTTTTGCTAACTGTCATACTTATATATTTATTTACAGTTACAGGGAGAGAATTACTGACCTGCCTGGTGGTGCAACCATGCCAGCCTATCACCATAGGCTCGACAGTTCACAGAATGGACACCTGCAGCTGTAATAAAAATAAAGTATTATTGGAATACACATCTCCATAATATCAGCTAGGTTAATTTCTTACATAAATAATTACATGTAACTTACTCAGTAGTGGGGCGTTGGGCATTTGCCGGGCCTCCTGGATCCAACGGTTCAGTTGGTCCTGCTTCCATCTCTTCAGGTCCACATGGTGGTGATGGACCTGCTCACCAGTCCTTGGTATCCCTTGGCACTGGTGAGATCATGAGCCAACCGGTCCCGTGCCTCAGCCCTATATGCTCCCCACAGGACCTGGCCCTGCATGAGTTGGGCCTCATGATTGTGGACAAGGAGCCAAACCATATATTTGGACTCCTCAATGCCCCACCTCTGTGCTCGGAAGCAACTACCCTCACCTACACCTGACAACCTGGCTGCAAGTCGGTTCTACAATCGGTTATGCTGTGTATTCCCACCTATGGGGCTTATATATGCCGTTTGTCCCACACTTATCTGTGATTGGCCATTTTGGAATTGTATCAGCTTCACAAAACCTGCTTTGTCATGCTCCTCTTTCTATTCATTCCTATATATATGCTATTACTGCATTTCTAACTGTAACTGTCATGGCTTAGTGGTTCAGTACTTTGACTATGGTGCATGGTATTCTGGGTTCAAACCTGGCCATTGCTTTTTATATTTTATGTCTGTCTACACAGGCTTGGAGGTGTGTTTGTGTAAAGGCAGTTTTGATACAGCTTGCTCAACGTTGCCCGGCAGTTAGCTTGTTGGCACGGCGCGCAGCTCCTCGCAAACGGGTTACGCTGGTTTATGCGTCATTTGGCTGTCAACATGCATTTTACGCTCAGCTCAGCTATGGGCACACAGTTTCAGCATGTTAAAATGCTGCTCAACCCCGGGCACTCATTTTACACCTGTTAAATCACTGCTCACCTACGGGCACTCATTTTATACCTGTTAAAACACTGCTCATCTACAGGCAGATGTACTCAACTTGTTAGACTGTAGCTCAGCTATAGACACATCTGACATTTTTTTTTTTTTTTTTTATTATCTCACATTTCTTCAAAATACATCGCCCATTTCATTACATTTTACATAAAATATAATTTTATATGTGTACATATATGTCAGGGACTTGTTTCGTGCTTATTTCACTAAAAATAAAAATTGATGCTGTGGTGGCTTGAACCATGACTGCCTGCTTTTCAGCCAACATCTCTACCCCTACGCTATTGTGTTTTGGATTACTTTGCATATTTAGTTCTTATATGCTTTTCCACTGACTGCTAACTGTGGCTAAGCTATGGGCATGCCAGCGCAAACGAGCGCACTCACGGGCAAACATCTTTACAATTTAGAAACAAATATAAGATGTTAATTTCTACATTTTATGTTCTTAGTCTGTGGGGGCATGTGTTGTGTTGGGTTTATTGACATTTACACGGACTCTGTCTTGGGGGTTTACTTTTGGGACTTTTACTCTTCTGGGGGCGTGTCTGTTTGCAGGGCTCGACCTATGGACACACCCCCTACTGTCTTCCATGGACGATGTTAGCCTTAGGTGTGATTCAGCATGCCCTCATGCATATGCATGACATGCTGACGTCACACCGTTTAACTGCAGCCTCCATGCAAGCCTTGTAACTCTTACACGGAGGCTTCGTGAATCCTGCCCGTAGTAAAGAATATTTTAGAAAACTTAAACTAATTCGAAAAACAGCATTGACATCTAGGAACAAAATTCAAGCTATAAACCAATTTGCTCTTCCTGTCCTAATTTACAGTTTTGGAGTGATTGACTGGCACCAAAAGATGTTGGATAGATTAGACAGGAAAACAAGAAGGATACTTCATGCTCATCAAATGATTTATAAAAATTAATGCATACCAAAATTATATATTCCCCATTCCAAAGGAGATATGGGTCTCCTTGAAACTGATTACATGCATAGTTCTGCAATCATGGGACTGCACACATATCTGCTAACCTCACAAGACCCAAATGTAGTGAACGTTGTGAAACATAAGGAGAATAAATTTAAGATGACTTCCCTACCTAGTCTAGCAGAAACATATCGGTGTCAAACAGGAATGGAAATGAAATCAAAAGTAGATAAAAATCAGGCAGCAACTGAATGTGCCAAAAAAAAAAAAAAACAAAAGAAAGACTATAAGGTGAAGGATCAGATGAGAAGGCAAGAAATGTGGAAAATGCATAAATATAATTGCAAGTATAGAAAACTCCTGGAAGAACCTCATGTTGATCAGAACTGAATGCAGGAATGGTTAAGGAGAGGCAAATTCAAACCAAAACATGAAAAGTTAATATTGGCAGCCCAAGATAGTGGGCTATGTACACATTGGTTTACAAAGTCCATTGAACATGTGAGAGAAGCAGACAAATGTAGGTTTTGTAAAACAGAATTTGAAACAATCACACCTTGTTGCTGGTTGTGACATACTAATGGCAGAAGGACTGTATGTATGCCAAAAGGCATAATAATGTGGCAAGACTGTTCCACTGGGGATTGTGCAAACATTGTGGTACTGAAAGGGCTGAAAAACACTGGAAACATGAGCCACAAAGAATCATAGAAAATGATGAAGTCTACATCACATAGGATCATCCATTACCAACAGTTCAAAAGATAGATATGAGAAAACCAGATATAGTGGTCCATGAAAAGAAGACAAAAGTAGCATTGATCATTGAAATCACACCACCCGGTGACTACAGTGTCTTGCGTACAGAAAGACGCAAAGTCATAAAATATCAGGATTTGCAGGCAGAAAAAAGAGGATGTGGAAGAAAGATATCCAGACAGTTGCAGTAGTAGTAGGAGCAGTGAGTCTTATAAAAAGAGAATCTGCAATCATATTTAGAGATGTTACCAGTACATGTACCTCCTTATGAATTGCAGAAGGAGTCATTACTGGGCACATTGTGAGTGCTGCAAAGAGCACTTCTGGCTGACATCAAAGTCTGAAACAATACTAATTTTTATGAACTTTAATTGTACTTTGACTTAGGAATGGGGTCCATTCCCGTCATGGTATTAGAAACCCAAAAGTCTTGGAAATTAAAAAGCAGGCTATAAGCTGATAATTAGTTTCACTTATGATAAGTTAGATTTCAGTAAGTTAAATTAGAAGGTCTCTGGGGATTTGCCCTGAAATTAAATATTTTCATCAAATATGTAAATACCTATACAGTTTCCCTCTGGTATGAATAGATGATAAGAGATGAACCCAAGTGAGGTGTGAGTAGTAAAAACAAGACCACGATTCAGTTCAAAAACAACTTTGGCTATGTCCGGGTTGTAAGAGAAGCTCAGGATCAGGCAATTTGTTAGATTTCTTACACTGAGAAGAACTATTTTAATATATTAAAGACTGGAATTTTCTGCAACTTTTTCCAGTTATCTTGGCATTTCCAGCATTTATTTATTTATTTATTTATTTATTTATGTGTGTATGCATTTATGCTTTATTGACCACATTAATCCCACTAGGCTAATGGTCTCTTTTCAGGGGAGACCAGAGGTGTTATTCATACTGACCAGAGGAAATTTCGCCAGGGTATTGAGAAGCTTCCCCAACTCATTTCATGGTACCTTGTACATTCACCTAAGCTACTACCATCAGAGGCATTAAAGGGCCTTTGTTTAACATCTCATCTACCAGGTGGCACATTCAGGAGTGCAGTACCACTGTTTCAATAAAGTATAGTGTCAGTGCTATCAAATCTTGGCCAAACAAAGGCATAATAGGGGCAGCAAAACCATTGCTCAGTAGATGGAAACCAAAACCATGGAATGAGATGTGTAGTCCTTCTCTTGGAAAAACAGATGAACCTGCTACCATATCATTGCAGACTGAACTATAGTGGAACCCTCTAAAATGAAACAACTTTGTTAGCAAATTGTTAAAGCCAATGATTTTTTTTTCTTTGTGTTTTAGCTATCAGTTTGAATGATGGTAGCCTTCCATTCAGGATTACAGTCTTACCTGCATTAACACATGTACATTGAGTTCTAGTATGTCTCTCTTCCAGTTTCTCAGGCTTGAGTATTTCAGATACAATGTAAAGGCTTTGATTATTAGTGAGGGGTGTAATCGTCTGCAGACTGATAACCTAGCACCTACCTATAAAATCTATATTTAATAACTCATCCTTTATGAAGACAGAAATTGAACATGAGTTTACGGTGCTTGAATACTTTTACTTTTTTAACTTCACAAAAATTTTAATAAGTTTCTGCCTTGCTAAAATTTTGGCTCAGCTCCCCAAAAATCAGGACTAGATGAAAAGATACTGTAATGGAAAACATTTGCAAACTCCTATGGAATATTGAATGTTTTAACTCATTCCACCCAACTGAACTCTGGATGTTTACACTGCAACTCTCAATGGACGGAGCATAAGCTTTTTGATAAAATCACATTGCATTGTTACATTTGAAACAAATGGTCATATCTTTGAAACCATAGAGTTTGCTAAATATGTGTAAATGTCAAACTCTTCAGCACAAATTATTTTTAGAATGGTAGTATGCTTTAGATTATAGGTCTTAAACTGAATCTTATAAGTCATAGCAAACTTAGTAACTATTAAATTTGTAATATTTTGCAAACAACTTATAATAACTCAGCAATCACTCATGTTACATGCATATTGTCATCAGCATTTATTCAGCCAGCTGAGAGCTTTCATGTATGGCTAAGCAGTTCTGTTTGTGTCACTTGGTTGTTGAGATATGGAGAGATATGTGAAATTCATAACAATATAAATAAATATTTTTTTATCTGCACTAGACAAAGGCCAACTATTAGTGCAGTTGCATTGCTCATCAATTAACTTATAAAATAAAATATTTCTATAACTTACATGCAGCATGGTTTTGGAATTATTAATGTAACTATCACTAGCCAATATTAGATGCTTACAGGCATCAGCAGGATGCAACCAGAAAAATGCCTGAAGGTATCTTTTAAATGAGTTAAGAAAATTGTTGATTATTATCAATCAAATTACTGCATGCTTGCTCTCTATCTATGTATCTGTCTATTTATTTCTTATTATCAAATTGCCATTACATCAAATCTCAAATCACTGAAAAAAATAATTGAAAACATTTTATAGAAAACAAATTTTATTTAATCACATTTCATGTAAAACATTAAATAGAACACATGCTCCTTCATAGCTTATTTGGGCGGCAAGACCCTTTGATATTCTCACATTTCCCTTACTTAAATATACTAACTCAATGGTCACACAACTATGGAGAAAGGGGTAAACACCACACACAATGAATAACTACTTTACCATAAACACAAACTTGTAAAGATGTGGGTACAACAGGAGAGGTGGTACTGGTGAGGTATAAATGATACTCCATGTAACTGCTACTATCTTAAGATGTTAAACCATGTGTTCTGTGAAATGTGATTCAATGACTTTTTGCAATGATTTATGATTTCACTATATATATGTATATATATATATATATATATATATATATATATATATATATATATATAAATGCAGAAAGAACTTCAAAAACAAAATCATCCCCAAGGGGGTGTTACAGGAAACAAACACTGGAGACAGGAGCTGACTGCCGAGCACTTTTGTTCGGATTTATTACTACGAACTTCTTCAGAGCGATACATTAAATTAAAATACTTTACTGTTTAAATAGTATTAAGAATGCACACGATTCAAGCGAGGTGTAGGATACAGCGTTTTGATAGGATAACAGTGTAATGAGACTGTCTAAGTGGACCAATGCAAGAAGAGGACAAGATAACCAATGGGAATGTGCAGAGTGTATGTGTGGGCATGTTTAGGAGTAGTGTCAGCCCAACCATTTTAGTGCACATTTCACATCAATATTTTTATTAAGTCTTGGCGCAGTTTCGGCATTGAGGAGGAGTTGCCATTTTAATTATTTTACTTGGAGTAAAGTTTCACAATCACCGTAGAATTCTTGTACTTGCTCGAGTACAAAAAATTAAATTTGCTGAAGTTGGGGCAGAGGGAGCTGTGTCTGCCTAGTGCATTGCGATGATCTTTCTTACAGACTGCCCCTAGGTGTTCTTTTGCTCTGAGAGCTTGCGAGCTGTCTTTCCTATGTAGAAATTGCTGCAGGTCTCACAGATTGCAGCATAAACTACAAAAGCAGAGTGGCAGTTGTAGGTGCCTTCAAGGTTCAAAACTCAGTTGATGTGTTGGAAATTGAAGCTGGTGACTGTGTAGATGAAGGGGCATACTACACATCTGTTGCATACCTGCATGCCTGGTTGGCAGCTGGTGGGTGTCTGTGTGTCAGCATTGGGGGGATTCCTAAAGATGGGTGCTTCTGTTTTATCAAAAAAATGCCTAAGAGTCCTGGTCCTCTTGTGGACAAAGGTCAGGGTGCTGCCTAGGGCTCGAAAGGTAACTTTATCTGCCCTAATTATATTCCAGTTCTTGATAATGATGTTTTTTATAGGGAGCAAATCCCTACTAATAGGGGCTGGAAAACTGCAGCTTCTGTCCGTGCCCATCACTATGGGGTTCAGTTGCTTGGGGGTAAAACTGTGAGTGAGGATGGGTCTATATCTCTCCTTGCGGTACTGGGTGACTTCCATGGATACTTGTGAGATCAGTGCAGGAGGGTATTTTCTGTTCAGAAACAGATTGTAAAGGAACTGGCTTTCCATACGGAAAGTGTTGTCATCCGAGATTAATCTGGACAAATGGATAAACTGTCCCTTAAGCACATTCTTCTTCATAAAGAAGGGGTGCTGGCTCCTGTAGTCTAGGAAGTTGTTGCAGTATGTGTTTTTGTGGAACACATTAGAGCTGATTGATCTTGAGTGTGGGTCAATTGAAATTTGGGTGTCAAGAAACGAGACATGGTTATCGTAGCCTGAGACTGTAAAGTCTAGGTATGGGATACTGTTTTGAAGTGTGTGAAGAAAGGAATCGAGTTCCATTTTCGTACCTTCCCACACGAAAAAAATGTCATCAATATGATAACAGTAGAGGTGAACTTTGTTAAGGCCTCCTAAGTGTATCAGGGACTCTAGTTCCCATGTGCTAAGCAGCAGGGTGGCATAAGCTGGGGCCATTTTGGACCCCATGGCAACTCCCTTAAGCTGTAAGTAAATTTCTCGATCAAAGTAAAAGAAATTATTTTTCAGTACTGCAGTGGTCAAGGTAATTAAAGTTTCAGTTTTTTCAGGTTTACATTTTGCATATTTGTTCAAAAAAGTTCAACTGCTTTAAGGCCTTCCCTGTGCGGGATGTTTGAGTAGAGTGCTACTATATCCAATGTAACAAGCATGCATTTAGAAAAATAAAATTTGGGATTGTACAGTATATTTAGAAAGTCCCATGAGTCCTTGATATAGAAGGCTGTGGCTCGCACAAGTAGATTGTATGTTTGGTCAAGGTATTCCGCTATGAGTTGGGTTTTGGTCTTCTTGTTGGACACTATTAGTCGCAAAGGGGGGGGTCTGCTTGATTTTTGTGCACTTTGGGGATGCCAAAAGCTCTCCCTAGGCTAGGATTGTGCACAGATAGGAAGACGAATTCTTCAAGTGTGAGTTGTTGTTCCCTTTCCAGTCTTTTAAGTAGCCTGTCTATGCTGGTGAAGTGTTTGTTCACTTCCTTGCGCGTTACTGGTAAGTAGATGTCCTGGTTCTGCAGCAGGTTTTTGATTTTGCTGATGTAGGTATCCTGCTTCATCAACACTAGACCTGCACCCTTATCTGCTTTCATGATGCGCAGATTTTTATCTTGGCTAAGCTCCTGAAGGGCTTTCCGTTCAGGCATAATGAGATTATGCCATTTGCGATCGTTTGGGTTGTTAAGTAATTGCCTAAGCTCATGCTCGCAGACTTTTTGAAAAGTTGTGAGCATATTGTTGAGAGCTGGCATGTACAGGCTTCTTTTTCTGGAGCCTGTGGAGGGTCATGAACTGACTCATTTGTGCTTGGGACTGAACTGGTTACTATTTCTTCCTCGTCCCAGTAAAGCAGTTTTAGGCTCATTTTACAAAGGTACAGTCTAAGGTCTAACAGGACATTGGTTATGCTGGCCCTCTGTGAGGGTAAAAAAGTGAATCCTTTGTTGAGCAGATTGTTGTGGTTTTCTGTTAGTACTCTATCAGTTAAATTGAAAATATTACTTGACAAAAGCTGGTCCGGTCTGTTTATGATCTCCAGGCAACGCTCCTCGTTGTCATTGGTCTGCCCCATTGTG
Organism: Protopterus annectens; assembly: GCF_019279795.1. Classification (NCBI taxonomy): domain Eukaryota; kingdom Metazoa; phylum Chordata; order Ceratodontiformes; family Protopteridae; genus Protopterus; species Protopterus annectens. The sequence continues at coordinate 51,133,919 of NC_056730.1, read as the reverse complement.
CAGATCTGTTCTGTCCTCAGCCCCTGCCGTGTGTTCTCCCTCTCCCTGTCCCCCTCTAGTAGCCTCTGGTCGGGTGTCCCATCATCGGGAGCATCTGGTGATTCTGAGGTTGCCCTAAAAAAGGCTGCTGACCCACAAACGTGTTTGGCTCTGCAGCTGAAGTATGATCAGAAGGGGCAGCTGGGGTTAGAGGCTGTGGAGG